>NC_140989.1:318765759-318825759 GCF_052327205.1 Somniosus microcephalus
GCTGGGCTCTAAGTCCAAGCCCTTCCCCGCGGTCTCAACCGTCCCGCCGACCTCACAAAATGGCGGCCGCCCTTCACCCACCGGGCTCTGAGTCCAGCCCCTTCCCTCACTCTCACCTTCCCCCTCTCTGTCTGTCTCTCCTTCCCTCTCTCTCTTTCTCTCCTTCCCCCCAGTCTCTCGCTCTCTCCTTCCCCCCAGTCTCTCTCTCTCTCTCTCTCCTTCCCCCCAGTCTCTCTCTCTCTCTCTCCTTCCCCCCAGTCGCTCTCTCTCTTCCCCCCAGTCGCTCTCTCTTCCCCCCCAGTCGCTCTCTCTTCCCCCCCCCAGTCGCTCTCTCTCTTCCCCCCAGTCGCTCTCTCTCTTCCCCCCAGTCGCTCTCTCTTCCCCCCAGTCGCTCTCTCTTCCCCCCAGTCGCTCTCTCTCTCTCTCTCTCTTCCAACAACAACATGCCCTCGAAAAAGCCTCGGCACCGCCGGGCACTCCAGCTAGTAAGTAATATAAATAGGTGCTCTTTTAACAGTGTGACAAAAACCATTGACACAAATAGGAAAGTGTGATACAGGAAGTACACAAAGTCATAAGAAATGTAATATATTAGACATATATAGGTTATTATGGTGCTCCAATGAATTGATGAGTTAGTCTATTTTGGTGAATGCAAATGGCAAAAGATCAGGTTAACAGAATAAATTAAAACAGAAGCACTATAGGTAAAACAGCTGCAATTAATCGTGAACATTAAGGCAGCTAAAGTTATAGCAATTTTATTACTTCCATTTGCAACAAATATTTGGATCAGAACAAGGTTCTAATTAATAAACATCAAACTGGCATCTTATGTGAAGCTACTAATTAAATGAAATTTATGATGAGTTTTTTCCTAACTTTCACAGATGCAAAATATTCAAGAAGTATATGGATAGAAACTAATTAAACCCCAACATCTTTAATTTGCATGTCACAAATGAGGGAGGAATTCAAGCCTCTCTGAACTGGTGTCTGCAGCTGCTGACAAGTAAGCCTGAATAAAATCACCCCTTTTGCTTTGCAGCAAGTGAAAAAGCAGCCATAAATCAAAAGGAAATTCAGCTCACCTGTGAAGGGTAATGAGTTCTATTTTAGCCAGAATTATTATGGTGATGAATCACAATACTGCATCAGTAATGAAAGAGCACAAATGTAAGCAAACAGTGTACTTACTCCCTCTACTGGCTGAATTTATGCAATGTTACTTGAGTAAAAACTTCAATGCGTAAACAGGGCCTCCTGCATAGAAAAATGTCCGAAGACACTTCACGGTGGAAAGAATAAGTGGGTGTTGACTTTGCAGAAAGCTTAGGAGAGGTGACTGAAAGCTTGTGACACAAAAATTATGCGTATGATGCATTGTGTATTGGTTACTTTATTTTTGTCACAATATGAGGTGTTAAAAACTAGGTGCATGTGCAGAAAATGGTCCAGATTGTTTTGACACAACAGCTGTGGGATATAGACAGTGTGTTCAATCAATTAATTGAAAAAGGGGGCAAGCCATTCAAATCAAATATAACCATCTTGTGGGTTTTGTTTGTGTTCATGTTTGATTGGCAGTTTTTTTCCCCCATTTAAAAGCTATGTATTTAAATTTTCTCTACATCAGGCATGTAGTTTTCAGAAATGGGTATTTCTCAGCTTGTCTTTGTCAAAATTAGGTAGACTGTCAGACACCATCAGAGAAAGATAGGCCAGAGAGAGACTTTGGATGGTCAGCAACAAATCACTGCTTAAAAGTGATTACTCAGGGACCTTGAGTCCAATGCACTTTACATTGCAGTTTAGTACAGCAGATGTGACTTATTTTTCCATCAAATCTGAAGGGAATTAGTTAAGCCTGTAACGACTGTACAGTGTGTCATTGCTTCTGTTCACCTATCCATTTACTCTTTAATTAATCTATTTAGCAGTTTACAGCCAAAGCTACTTCTGAAGTCAAGAAAGATCAAGAGGGCATGGGATATAACTGTTAAGTTGAAATACTGTAATGAGTGGTTATTGATGGATCCCTGGGCTTGCTAAAAATTGGGCAGGGAAAGGTACACTCTGGGCCACAGAGAGCAGGGGTCTCACTTGCAAGAATAGTCTGAGATGCTGAACACGAGAAAAATATTTGGAATAAAAACTTAAAAATGTAAAAGCGTGGTCAAAGAGAAAACCAGAGCTAGATATAGAGAGTGACAGAGAGAGAGATAAACAAAGAAAGAACAAACTTGCATTCATGTAGCACCTTTCATGTCCTTAGGATGTCCCAAAGCACTTCACAGCCCATGAAGTCATTTTGAAATGTGGTCACTGCTGTAAAGTAGGCAATATATTTCAAAAAAGCTTTTGAGTTCAATACACTAGAGAAGAGAAAGCCATTGGGGATCCGGGAGGACAGGTGAGACTGGCAAACAGGACTTAGTGAAGGATAGGCTGTCTACAGTGGAGTTTTGAAAGAGTTGGAGTTTGTGGTCATGTGGTTCTTAGGAGGCTGATGAGCAGGACACTGAATCAATTGAGTCTTTTTAACAAACATGTGGGCAAGGGTTTTAGTCGTGGTGAGGGTGGGATAATGGTCAAGGTGAACAATGTTAGAGGTGTGAAACATGCGGTCTTGGTGCTGGACAGGAAATAGGGTTTGAAGCTAAATCCAGTGTCCAAACTGAATACCACAGTTGCACTCTGTCCGATTCGACCTGAGTGAGCAGCTGGGTAAGGAGTCCCGTGCAGGAGTAAACCTTTTGGCAGAATTCAAATAAGTTGCCTTTTGCTTTTTCAATGTTCAACTAGAGAAAGTTCTATAGCTCATCCACCAAATGGAGGAAGTTAGCAGGAAATGGAAGGATGAGGAGGCGCTGAAGGGAGAAAGACAGAAGATGAAAAGAAAAGGCAGGGACAAAAGGAGGAGAAGGATGAGGAGACAGAGGAGAGGAGAAAGGAAAGGAGATGAGGGCTTCATATTTTTCATGCATAGAAGGGTCTTGCTTCTTTTTATCAATGGGGGTTCTTGCTTCTTTTTATCAATGGGGGTTCACTTGTTGCTGTATGTGGCTCAGTTTGTGTGTACGAGGTGCACTTTTTGTGCGTAGGGATCTCACTTTTTTGTAGATGTTATAGAGTCATAGAGTTATACAGCACAGAAAGATCGTGTTCACGCCGGCCTGTTTGTTTCTCTTTTTTGTGGATGAGATCGCACATTTAGTGGAACCGCACCAAGTCCTGCTAGTTCATCACTCCTAACCTCGCTACAAGGCTCCCAAGTCCCTCAACGCCTGAAATTTAAAACCATCTCCCTCGAGTTTCAATCCCTCCATGGCCTCCCTCCCCATCTCTGTAACCTCTTCCAACCATACAGTCCCCACCACTGAAGTCTCCGTTCCTCTGACTCAGGCCTCTCATTCAGCCCCTCCCCCTTCAGCTCACCATCGGTGGTTGTCTTCAGTCACTTAGGAATCATATTCTGGAATTCCCTCCCTGAGCCTGTCCATTGCCCTCTGCTCCTTTGGGGGCTTTTTTAAAACCCATCTCTTTGATCAAGCTTTTGGTCACCCCTTCTTTGGTTCAACATCCATTTTTTGATTGAACCTGTGTTGGGACATTTTTCCTGCATTAAAGGCGCTATATAAATATTGTTAAACCATTTCTGTCCTTTTCATTTAATCATAAAGAAAGCTCTGCTGGTGTTTGGTGGAGATATAAACCAGTGATAGAACCCAAGCACGCTGAATAAATGATACTAGTGTAGGTCGCCTGAAACATCATCTTTGATTCTGTCAACAACCACCAAAAACAAGTTCGTAAGATGCAGGTTTCAGCATTTTACATAATGACTGGTAGTCAGGGGGATCAGGGGAGGCAATGCAAAGAAACATGACCTTGAGAAGACCGAGACAACTAGGGAGGTACTGCAAATAGAATGTTAATACAAAAATAGTTAACCAAAAAAAGGTTCAATTTAATTATTTTCTTTAAAAAAAAATGTATTATCGAGTTTTCCACTGATGAACAGATTATTTCCACTTGACAAACAGATCCAATGAATAAAGCAGCCTTTTGTCAGGTTTGGAATTCTAATACTTCTGCATTTTCATATTGTAAAGCACAGATGAAAATGATAAAATGTTGCTTGAATTATAATAAAAGTTAAAAAAAAATCTCTAAGAGTATAAATGTATGGCAGCAGAATAGTGCAGCATTAATTCACATGCATACAGTATCCCTACAGTATGTTTCCTACTCAAATTAGTCTTCTCACAACCACAAAACCAACTCTTTTCAACTTTGGTGGTGTCCTGTTAATGGGCCTTGGGCCCTCTTCAGGGCTTCTAAAAAGTTCCTGAGCTTGTCAGTACTAGGAAGTCACACAACACCAGGTTATAGTCCAACAGCTTTATTTGAAATCACAAGCTTTCGGAGCGCTGCTCCTTCGTCACCTGATGAAGGAGCAGCACTCCGAAAACTTGTGATTTCAAATAAAGCTGTTGGACTATAACCTGGTGTTGTGTGACTTCTTACATTTGTCCACCCCAGTCCAACACCGGCATCTCCACATCATGTCAGTACTAGGGACAGAGTAAAGGCTAGGCATTCTTCACGTGGAGGGAGGGATGTCAAGCCACACATCTAGGCCAGTGGTGCCCAAACTGTGGCCTGTGAGCCATATGTAGTTTGCATGCCTTGGCAACCCAGCCCACAAACCTCAGGCAACTTTATATTATTTGTGCTTATATTTCCTATTCGCTGCTTTGTCTTGTTTGGATTTCATGGATCTGGAACTTTGGAAAGGACTGTTATTTGTTTAGTTAACATATTGGTGGATAGAACCAAAAAGCAGAACAACAAGAATCCCATCCCTCCCATCGTAACCGCCACCTAAACTTCATTCCCTCAAGTCAGAAGCAGTAATCTTGAGCATAACTGGCACTCAACCAATCTAAATTATGTTGCTGTTGCTGCGGTCCTCAACCAAAACCAACTAAATTGCCCTCAACTAAATTACATTTTTATTAAATGGTATCCTGCGGTTTTATTGGTACTTTGGGGATCAGATTCCATTACTGTACATTATTCTATGAGTGGCTTTTTCATAATTATGTGTGTGTGTATGTATCACACACAAACGTAAAGGAATATATATCAAAGAAATATATCTTTGATCTATGTAATACATTTTTATTCCTTACCAGTTTTAAACCGGAGAAAACACAGTAAAGATGATATGAAAGATGTATCAGTTGAAGTTAAGATTTCTGCTGTTTAGCAGTAGAGCGAATGAGGTGTGGCTGCACTGGCGACAGTTTGTGCTTTGGTAGCAATGAGCATTCATAGCACTGGGACAGGGATCCTGGAGGTTTGCGGCTCATAGGTGGGGCTGCTGGGGTTCGTGAGGACTGAAATGAACAGAATGAGGTTCAATCAGCCACATTCCATGGTGGTGCAGTAAAATGGAACTCAAAGGCACAGTGCCAAGGGGAAAGATGATGTGGGCTGACATCCATGATTCCTCACATAACAAGTTGCTGCAATTACAACAACTGAACACAGTATACTTCAAAATACTTGATATTTTTCAGAGCCAGTTTCATGGCTCCATTCATTTCAGCAAGGCAAACTACAGTTCATTTTATGGGGAGTACATAGTATTTACAGCATAGAAACAGGTAATTTGGCCCAACAGGTCCATGCGCCACACGAGCCTCCTCCCACCCTTCTTCATCTAACTCCATCAACATATCCTTCTATTACTTTCTCCCTCGTGTGTTTATCTAGCTTGCTCTTAAATGCATCTATGCTATTCACCTCAACTACTCCTTGTGGTAGCATGTTCCACATTCTACCCACTGTCTGGGTAAAGAGGTTTCTCCTGAATTCCCCATTGGATTTTTTAGTGACGATATTATATTGATGGCCCCTAGTTCTGGTCTCCCCCACAAGTGGAAACATCTTCACTATGTCTGCTCTATCAAACCCTTTCATAATCTTAAAGATCTCCATCAGGTCACCCCTCAGTCTTCTCTTTTCGAGAGAAAAGAGCCCCAGCCTGTTCAATCTTTCCTGATAAAGGTACATACACAACAACCTGTACCTAAGAGAATAACTGGTCTCAGACTGCAGTACCGGCAGTGACCACCCCTGTATAAAAGGCGCTAGAGAGCCTCTGTTGTTTTAGTTTCGTTTATGCCTTTCACCAGTAAAGATCTCTTTGTTTCTCTCCTGCTAGTCCGTGTCTCAATCATTCACGGACTTAACACTGGCGACGAGTTAGAAACGAACTTACCTGCAACTCAGCAGCAGCTCCAACAACGTGTTGAAGGTCGGAGCCAGAAGAAAAAATAAATAAAAAAATAGGCCATTGAAACTCGAGAAACAGGCGTCGACCGTCAATCATCGATTTCAAAACTTGCAGGAGAGACTGTCCAGAGCCAGGCTGGGTTCCTCGGTCCGTGGTTTCCCAGCTAATTGGGCTGGTGGCAGGTAGTGCTCTGATCCTTCCTAGGCTGCAACGGGGCCGGGCAGCGAGTCGGGAAGCAAGGAGAGAGGGAGGGTGGAGCATAGAGGGCACAGCCGGTGTTTCGAAGCTGGGCAGCGTTCGGACCTCAGAAGAGGGAGGGAAGTGTCCCAGAGGGTCCGCTCCACGACGGGAAAATAATAAAAGAAAAAGAATACGCGCAAGAAACCGTGGAAAGCAGCGCTAACAACAGCGGGGAAGAAGGAAAAGCGCGGGAGGCGCCATTTTGTTAAATCGGAGAAGAAGGCAAAGCGCGGGAGGCGCCATTTTAGATTTGCAAGATGCCGAAGACTGGCTGTATCACTGCTTTTGATAATACATTAGAGGACTGGACCACGTATGTGGAAAGAGTCGAGGTATATTTCGAGGCAAACGATATAGCGGAGGGGAAAAAGGCATCGATATTGTTAAACTTAATGGGCGCTAGAACGTACGGCCTATTGCGGGACCTGATTACTCCAGCCAAACCGAAGGCGAAGAGTTTTAACGAAATTGTTGCTGTTCTACAGGAGCACTTAAACCCTGCACCACTGTTGATAGCAGAAAGATTTAAATTCCACAGGAGAACTCAGCACAAAGATGAGAGCAATGCTGAGTATCTTACGGAACTACGCAAGCTATCAAAGCACTGCCAGTTCGGAGCAGGACTGGCAGAAACCCTACGGGACAAATTTGTCTGTGGACTCCTGAGTGAAGGAACACAGAAGAAGTTACTCGCAGAAAAAGAGCTGACGCTAGATAAGGCTTTCAGCGTGGCAGTATCGTATGAAGCAGCAGCCAGGGGAGCTGCAGAAATTCAACAAAAACCACAGGAATACGGCACCCACGAAATGACACGGGGATTTGCAAAATGTTATCACTGCGGCAGAACTAACCATCACCAGAAGGACTGTTGGTCCAAAGACAAAATATGCAGACAATGCGGGAAGATTGGACACATTGCACGAGTTTGTAGGTCTGGGAAGAAGACCAGCGACAACAAAAAGGCTACTAAGGAACCGTACAAGAAAGTACAAAAGATGACGGACAGTAGTTCCGAAGACCAGATGAGCGATAGTGAATCCGGAAACAGAAGACTAAGCTGTCTCAAACTTCACAATGTA
The DNA here is from genome assembly GCF_052327205.1 of Somniosus microcephalus. NCBI lineage: Eukaryota > Metazoa > Chordata > Chondrichthyes > Squaliformes > Somniosidae > Somniosus > Somniosus microcephalus. Next base: position 318,773,386 of record NC_140989.1, read on the forward strand.
ATCGCAAAAGAGGATCACCGAACCATTTGGGTCACTCTCACGATAGCAGGGTCCCAAGTTAAAATGGAACTGGATACAGGATCAGCGCTAACCGTCATGTATCGACGAGACTACGAGCGGCTATTTTCACACATACCCTTGAGAGAGACATCCATCGTCTTGACGACGTATACGGGGCAAAAAGTATACCCCAGAGGAAAAATAAGGGTGCCTGTCGAATACAATGGCAAGAAAATACGGAAATTGTATCTCTACATACTGCCAAATGGTGGACCACCGTTATTGGGACGGGAATGGATCAGGAAGATAAACTTAGATTGGCATTCCATTCATGCAATGACGGTGGACGGTAAAAAAGATGAAGACGTCACTCCTGGACGATTGTCAACAATCTTAGCTAACGCCAAAGAGGTATTTCAACAAGAACTGGGCACGCTTAAAGGCGTAACCGCCTCGATAAAAATAGGAGAGAATGCAGTTCCCAAGTTTTTCAAAGCGAGACCGGTACCATATGCAATTCGCCCAGCCGTCGAGGCAGAGCTGGAGAATCTGGGGAAGGCGGGCGTGTTGTCTAAGGTCGACTGGAGCGAGTGGGCGACACCCATCGTTCCTGTCATGAAGAAAACGTTAACCAATAAGTCCGGAGAGCCAAGGAAGATTCGCATCTGTGGGGATTTCAAGGTGACGGTGAACCCTGTCCTTCGCACAGTACAATATCCTCTTCCAAGGATAGAAGACATCTTCGCCTCGCTGTCTGGAAGGAAGCGTTTTACAAAAATTGACCTAGCACAAGCATATTTGCAGATGGAGGTTGAAGAGTCCTCTAGGAAGTATCTCACGATAAACACTCACAAAGGTCTTTACCAGTATCATCGACTGGTATTCGGAGTAGCATCGGCTCCGGCGATATGGCAAAGAGCGATGGAACAAGTCCTGCAAGGGATTCCGGGGACTCAGTGTTACTTGGACGACATCCTTGTAACAGGTGAAGATGACAGTGAACACCTTAACAACCTAGAACAGGTGCTCACTAGACTACGGGAACATGGGCTGCGAGCCAACCGCCCCAAGTGCGAATTTTTTAAGAAACAGATATCGTATTGTGGCCACATGATTGATGAAGAGGGGTTGCATAAGTCCCCTGACAAAATTGAAGCGGTTGTTAAGGCCCCAGCGCCTGAAAATGTGTCACAGCTGAGGTCATTCCTCGGCTTGGTGAATTACTATCATAAGTTTTTGCCGAATTTGTCGACAATTCTGCACCCACTGAACGCCCTGCTACGAACGGGGGTAGCACGGAAATGGAGCGATGATTGTAAGCGTGCTTTTCAGAAGAGTAAGGACTTAATCACTTCAAAGGAAGTATTGGCTCACTACAACCCAGCACTGCCAATCAGGCTGGCGTGTGATGCGTCTCCCTACGGCATTGGGGCGGTACTGTCACATAAATTCCTTGATGGTTCGGAGAGGCCGATCGCTTTTGCGTCACGCTCGTTAACTTCTGCCGAGCGTAACTACGCCCAGATTGACAGAGAGGCCCTCAGCCTAGTGTGGAGGGTGAAGAAGTTCAATCACTATCTGCACGGTCAAAAATTTACTCTACTAACCGATCATCAACCTCTTGTCTCCATTTTCAACCCTCAGAAGGGCGTACCGATAATGACAGCACAACGGCTGCAGAGATGGTCCCTTTTCCTCGGGGCACACCAATATGACATCGAGTACAGGGGTACTAAACAGCATGGAAATGCTGATGGATTGTCACGTCTACCGTTGCCGACGGTGGAAGGAGAAGACCTTGCAGTGGATCCAATGGAGTTATTCCACTCGACCATAGTCGAATGTCTCCCTGTGACGAATGCAAACATAGAAAAGGAAACACGGAATGACCCGACACTATCATGGGTCTATGATTTAACGGTGAAGGGATGGCCAGCACATGGCGAACCACTGCTGCCAGCATTCTCGCCGAGAAGAGAACAGCTGTCAGTGTGCAGAGGAACCTTGATGTGTGGATCCAGAGTAGTAATTCCACCTAAGTTGACGGATAGAGTGCTCAATGAGCTTCATGAGGGTCATCTGGGTGGGGTAAAAATGAAGAGCTTAGCCAGAGCGTTTGTGTGGTGGCCGGGAATCGATAGAGAAATCGAAGAGATGACCAAGAGCTGTGCAGGATGCCAGAAGGTCCAAAACGCCCCACCACAAGCTCCTCTGCATCCATGGGAGTGGCCCTCATCTCCATGGCAAAGGGTGCACATTGATTTTGCTGGTCCCTTCATGGACTCGATGTTTTTAATTGCGGCGGATGCACAAAGTGGCCAGAGGTAATAAAAATGTCCTCAACCACCACGGAAAAAACGATCACAGTCTTACGAACCATATTCGCCAGGAATGGGCTGCCTGAACAGATTTGCTCTGACAATGGACCACAGTTTGTGTCTGAAGAGTTCCGGAGGTTCTTAAAGAACAATGGTGTTAAGCATTACACATCTGCCCCATATCATCCAGCCACTAATGGATTGGCCGAGAGGTTTGTCCAAACATTCAAGAAGGCTATCAAGGCAATGTGTAATGAAGATATACCCCTACAACACAAGGTGGACAACTTCTTGTTTGCCTACCGGAATGCGACACATGCGGTTACCAACCAAACTCCAGCCATGATGTTCTTCAATCGAAGACTACGATGCCGCTTGGATTTGGTTAAGCCAAACGTCCGAAGAGATGTGGAGAACAGGCAGTTTCAGAATATAAATGAAAGACCGACCAGGAGTTTTAAGATAGGTCAACCAGTTTTGGCCCGGGACTACCGCACTGAGAAATGGCAGCCAGGAACGATTTGTACACGACAAGAACCTCTCATGTATACCGTGGACGTTGGGGAGAGCATTGTAAGACGACATGCTGACCAGATTCTAGAGTCACTGGAAAACGTCAACTCCACACCACGATCTGATACACCTGGTAATGAAATCGACGTTCCAATTGCAGCTACCGCAGACCCAGTAATATTGGAAGCAGATGAACCAAACAACGACATTGATTCCGACTCAACATTGCCAGAAGAACCTGATACTCCAAAGAGGCGTTATCCAGACAGAATCAGGAAGCCTCCTCAAAGACTGAACTTATAATTGCTTAAACTTAACCAATGTATCTAGCAACAGTAATTGTGATTGTAATTCGTTATCATTAGTTGTTAAATGAATGTTATGTACTGTTTATCTAAAAGGGGAGGAATTGTTGTGTATGTACCTTTAAGAGAATAACTGGTCTCAGACTGCAGTACCGGCAGTGACCACCCCTGTATAAAAGGCGCTAGAGAGCCTCTGTTGTTTTAGTTTCGTTTATGCCTTTCACCAGTAAAGATCTCTTTGTTTCTCTCCTGCTAGTCCGTGTCTCAATCATTCACGGACTTAACACAGGTCAACTATCCCTTATCCGCAATTCCAAAAATCGAAAGTTTTTTCGTGGAGCGTCTCTCGGTATTTCCAATGTAAAAGCTTGAGCAGCTTGCACGGGAGTTTGCAGATTATTGCGTGGCCGTGTGCAACTTTGAGGAAACATTGCTGTTAACTATTTCTTTATAGTAATCTGGTTACCTAGCCAGGTTTGCATCCATCACTAGTGGTGTAGTTGTAGGGTAAACCCGACGGCTGCCTCTTGTCCATTAATAAGCATTATCCGTTCTGAAATCCGAAAAATTCCAAAAAACATCTGGCCCCAAGGGTTTCAGATAAGGGATAGTGCACCTGTATAACCTCTAGGTATGGAACAAAGTTTTTTTAACAACTTAAATTTCTGATGACTATAGCCCCCTAAATGGCAAAAAGTTTGTTTAATTGTATGGACACAAACCAAATATCTTTTGCCACCAATTATGAACCAATTCTGTAACATCAATTGATTAATGTGTACTTGTACGCAACAACAAGGCATACAATGTTGCGAAAATTAGTGGTAGGCCAGAGGATTGGGAAATTTTTAGAAACCAGCAAAGGGTGACTAAAAAATTTATAAAGAGGGAGAAAATAGAGTATGAGAGTAAAGTAGCAAATAATATAAAAACAAACAGTAAGAGCTTCTTCAGGTATATAAAAAGGAAGAGAGTAGCTAAAGTAAGCGTTGGTCCCTTCGAGGATGAGACTGGGGAATTAATAATGGGAAAGAGAGAAATGGCAGAGACTCTAAACAATTATTTTGGATCGGTCTTCACGGTAGAAGACACTAAAAACATCCCAATAATAGTCATACAGCACAGAAAGAGGCCTTTCAGCCCATCGTGTCCGTGCCGGCCATCAAGCCCGGTCTATTCTAATCCCATTTTCCAGCACTTGGTCCGTAGCCTTGTATGCTATGGCATTTCAAGTGCTCATCTAAATGCTTCTTGAATGTTGTGAGGGTTCCTGCCTCTACCACCCTTTCAGGCAGTGAGTTCCAGATTCCAACCACCCTCTGGGTGAAAAAGTTTTTCCTCAAATCCCCTCTAAACCTCCTGCCTCTTATCTTGAAACTATGCCCCCTGGTTATTGACCCCTCTACTAAGGGGAAAAGTTCCTTTCTATCTACCCTATCTATGCCCCTTATAATTTTGTACACCTCAATCAGGTCCCCACTCAGCCTTCTCTGCTCTAAGGAAAACAACCCCAGCCTGTCCAGTCTCTCTTCATAGCTGAAGCGCTCCAGCCCAGGTAACATCCTGGTGAATCTCCTCTGCACCCTCTCCAATGCAATCACATCCTTCCTATAGTGTGGCGACCAGAAGTACACTCAGTATTCCATCTGTGGCCTATCGTTTTGTACAGCTCCATCATAACCTCCCCGCTCTTATATTCTGTGCCTCGGCTAATGAAGGCAAGTATCCCATATGCCTTTTTAACCACCTTATCTACCTGTCCTGCTGCCTTCAGGGATCTATGTACATGCACACCAAGGTCCCTCTGATCCTCTGTCCTTCCTAGGGTCCTACCATTCATTGTGTATTCCCTTGGCTTGTTAGTCCTCCCAAAATACATCACCTCACTTTTCAGGGTTAAATTCCATTTGCCACTGTTCTGCCCATCTAACCAACCCATCTATACCGTCCTGTAGCCTGAGGCTTCCCTCCTCGCTATTTACCACTCCACCAATTTTCATGTCATCTGCGAACTTACTGGTCATACCTCCTACATTCATATCTAAATCATTAATGTACACTACAAACAGCAAGGGACCCAGCACCGATCCCTGTGGTACACCACTTGACACAGGCTTCCAGTCACAAAAACAACCTTCAACCATCACCCTCTGCCTCCTGCTAATAGATAATCAAGGGGCTATAGGGAGGGAGGAACTTAAAACAATCTCTATCACTAGAGAAAAAGTACTAGGCAAACTAATGAGGCTAAAGGCCGACAAGTCCCTTGGACCTGATGGCCTGCAACCTAGAGTCTTAGAAGAAGTGGCTGTAGAGATTGTGGATGCGTTGGTTGTAATCTACCAAAATTCCCTGGATTCTGGAGAGGTCCCAGCGGATTGGAAAACCGCAAATGTAATGCCCCTATTCAAGAAAGGAGGGAGACAGAAAGCAGGAAACTATAGGCCAGTTAGCCTAACATCTGTCATTGGGAAAATGCTGGAATCTATTATTAAGGAGGTAATAGCAGAACATTTAGAAAATCATAAGACAATCAAGCAGAGTCAGCATGGTTTTATGAAAGGGAAATCGTGTTTGGCAAATTTGCTAGAGTTCTTTGAGGATGTAACAAACAAGGTGGATAAAGGGCGACCAGTGGATGTGGTGTACTTGGATTTCCAGAAGGCATTCGATAAAGTGCCACATAAAAGCTTACTGCATAAGATAACAGCGCACAGGGTTGGGGGTAATATTTTGGCATGGATAGGGGATTGGCTAACTAACAGAAAACAGAGAGTCGGGATAAATGGGTCATTTTCCGGTTGGCAACCAGTAACTAGTGGGGTGCCACAGGGATCAGTGCCGGGGCCGCAACTATTTACAATCTATATTAATGACTTGGATGAAGGGACCGAGTGTACTGTAGCCAAGTTTGCTGGTGATACAAAGATAGGTGGGTTAGCAAGTTGTGAGGAGGACACAAAGAGTCTGCAAAGGGATATAGATAGGCTAAGTGAGTGGGCAAAAATTTGGCAGATGTTGTAGGAAAATGTGAGGTTATCCACTTTGGAAGGAAGAATGAAAAAGCAAATTATTATTTAAATGGAGTGAGACTACAAAATGCTGCGGTACAAAGAGATCTGCGGGTCCCAGTACATGAAACACAGAGTTAGCATGCAGGTACAGCAAGTAATTAGGAAGGCTAATGGAATGTTGGCCTTTATTGCAAAGGGGTATGGGGTATAAAAGTAGGGAAGTTTTGATGCAACTTTACAGGGCGCTGGTGAGACCGCACCTGGAGTACTGCGTACAGTTTTGGGCTCCATATTTAAGGAAGGATATACTTACACTGGAGGCAGTACAGAGAAGGTTCACTAGGTTGATTCCTGGGATGAAGGGGTTGACATATGACCAAAGGTTGAGCAGGTTGGGCCTATTCTCATTGGAGTTTAGAAGAATGAGAGGTGATCTTATTGAAACATATAAGATTCTGAGGGGGGTTGACAGGGTAGATGCGGAGAGGATGTTTCCCCTAGTGGGGGTATCTCGAACTCGGGGGCATAGTTTCAGAATAAGGGGTCACCCATTTAAGACGGAGATGAGAAGGAATTTCTTCTCTCAGAAGGTCGTGAATCTTTGGAATTCTCTACCCCGGAGAGCTATGGAGGCGGAGTCACTGAATATATTCAAGGCGGAGATAGACAGACATTTGAACTACAGGGGAGTCAAGGGGTATGGGGAGAAAGCAGGAAAGTGGTGTTGAGGACAAGATTGGATCAGCCATGATCTTATTGAATGGCGGAGCAGGCTCGAGGGGCCGATTGGCCTACTCCTGGTTCTTATGTTCTTAACAAGTAATTAATTAATGTAATCAGGTATATATGGAAAAACATATCTATTTCACACAATCTTTTGAGGGATGTTCAATAAATATTGGAAAGCATTAAGAATGCATTTATACTACTTTATTAAAAGGTTTGGAAAATGTTTTGTCTTGCGTATCAACTTTTAACCTTTAAGCTGCCAGATGGTACATGGAAACGCCTGTCTCCCAGGGTTGACAACTCTGATTTCAGTTCAAGTGCAGTCACACTGAAATAACTTTCATGTTGTAGCTCCAAAGATTCTCAAACTTCACGAATAGCATCATTGCAATAACTTTCCATTACTAAACTTTTGAAATTTAAATACTTCATCTATGCTCAATCCTGTCTTCCTGTTTTCTGTCCTTTTTAATCTTACCTTGAATTTTACTTTTTTCTACCTATTCTAACTCTGTTCTACTTACTTGCCATTTTCTACCTATTTCCCATCTCCAAGGTTAGGATATTTAGCTTATCTTTCTCCTTCAATCTCCTTGCACCCATCCTTCATTTGAGGTGGGAACAACTTTAAAAACAAAAGATTTTCATTGGCTATAAACCAGCTTAAAAGGCCAGTTTTTCAGCCAATGAAAAGCTGAAGTTTGGAGCTGTTCTTTATTTGATATAAAATGAAATTGTAACTTAGCATTACCGTTACATCAATTTTACAAGTATTAAGGTCATACACTTTCTACCCACTAAGAGCTTTATTTCATGTTGTCTTTGGGTCAGACACAGTGTCAAACTTCTGAAGCTGTCCCTGTATTATGATCTGTCTGGTAAGTTTAAGCAGGAACGCACTGCCGCAGTTCCCCAAGCCTGCTCACGTCAAAAACAGCAGAATTGGCAGGACAGCAACAGTCCCTCTCTGCTTTTTATTCAGTTCAAATCAAGTAGGCAGGCAGCTTTAAAAATACACACAGATTTTAATGCGTCAGCTGGTATGCAGCAGAACTGCAATATTAGCTATTCAATTGCCAATTCCATGTTAAGCCACATTTTGTTTAAGTCACATTTATTAGTAGTACCTGCCAGGACAGTAAAGTTCACTCTGGGCCACCAATATAATCTACAAACTTGACCTCATTTACATTGGGGAAGTTCTGGCGGTTAATAATAGTGTGGTGATGGACAGCTACCAGCTGGGCGACATCAATTACAGCTAATGTTAAAGTTTATGTTGCTAAGCAATAGAAATGACTGTTGAGAGAGAAATTCTGTACTAAGACCCAGGGGCCATAACACTGTTGTACTTAAGGAGTCATACTGGTGTCAAACCTGCCTCTAGAAAGGTGGCTCGCTTTGCCGATATGATTCAATAATTCACACTTCAGCGGTGATTATAGTATCAGTTTGAATATTTGTTTATTATTTGTTTACTTCCGATTGCATCCCGTAGTTGTTGATAATGTGAACAGCTGATTGAAACATCAGCTGTTCGTATATGGAGGCAGCTTCAATCAGCTTAACATACAATGTCTTGGTTCTATTTATGCCTTTTCTAACAAGACCCATAAGAATCCAGTGTCATTAAAGAAAAAAACCTAAAAAGTGCCCCTTTTTTAGGACTATGCACTCCAGTCCCTGCAGTGCCCACTGGTCGCGGAGGGCCTCAAGCGTACCGGCGGACACCACGTGCACCTTCTCCAGGGCCACCCGGGCGCGGACAAGGCCACGGGAGAAGCAGGCAGCCACCCCCATGGGCCATATTCAACCTGGACCTGTGGATAACTGGTTCTATTTATATCTCTCTGGTTCTAATATCTGTCTATTTATGTCGCAAAGTGAGATGTTGATTGGAAGCAGCCATATAAAAGAAAAATCAGCTTTTAAAGGTCGGTTAAGTACGGACCTGCACAAAATAGCCGATCCACTTAATAAGTTTTAAGCGGTGCCTTTGTATTTGACACCTATGGTAATGTCAAATCGTTATCACCATTTGCCCGATATAGGTGATAAGCGAGGACGGTGTAAATAGTGGGGACAGTATAAGTGAGCCTGACATATATGATGCTACCATAACATCCACTGTCAGAAAAACAAATTACTTCACTGGCTGTAGTCGTTTTTAATAATAACAGGGTTTTAGGATCAACCGCAGGACAGTAAGAACAGCTCTAAATTCTGAAAGATAAAATAAATTAAGGAGGTGATAACGCTCCAACCTCCCCCATCAGTTTTGATGGGGTGGCTAAAATGTAACAACCACATTTGGGATTCTGTCACTGAAATTGATAAAGTTAAGAGCAAATGTAATAAGTAAACTCAGTAGTTAAGTAATCCTTTACATACACACACACACACACACACACACACACACACACACACACACACACACACACACACACATAGATTCTTTTAAAAAAAATCAACATTGAAATTGAGTTCCTAAATAAATACAAAACATGCAAAGTCATGATCTTACCTGAGACACAAGAAAAAACCACAAGGTCACTACTGTTTTTGGATGAAGCAGAGAATTAAGAGGTTACTGTCCTGGTGAGGTTTCAGGAATTACACCACGTTCAGAGAGCACTGTAACAGACTTCTGTCACAACTGAAACCATATATTTAATATCTATTTATAAGATGCAGCTGATCATTTTAAATTTGCTTACTCCACAGTGGGGGAGAATCTCTCAGATGCTCATGTCTCTCTACTAACTGGTTTTCTGCATGTTGGAAAGGATACACATCACCATCTGATGTGCAAAATGTCACTTCAAACAGCATTATTCACAATTCACGTGTATATGCATTTTGATTGCAAAGTTAGCAGAAACCACATAACACAGACTGCTTGCTTTGTCTTGACAACAAAACTGAAAGCAAAGGCCTTGATAACCTAAGCAATTTGTACAGAGTATGGAATTTAGGTCATATTCAAGTAATTTGTGATTTATATTGTTCACAAACTTCATAAATGACTGGGCTTCTGGAGTCACCACTGTGTCAAGAGTTCCCACAGGGTATAGCAACACTGCAACAAAGTCTGCAAAATCTTATCAAAGGTATACTGATTAGGGATAGCAGATTCCAAGCCCATATCAACATAAAAAAAGGTGGCACAGCAGGTACTGTGCTATATTGTTGTTGACAGTTCCATCTTACTCTTAAAAAAAACTGCACCACACAATTGCCTGAATTCGGAGAGGCTGCATTTCACACAGTAAACAAAGAAATCATAGGACTAATTATCACAGGCCACCTAAACATGTGCCCAATTTCAGAGTGACATTGGAAGAGGCAAAGAGCAAGTCACATTGACTACCTTCTCAGCCAATGGCTTGTGTGTGGTACAGGAAGATCCAAGAAAGAAAAATAAAATTTTAAGAAGTGGGATTGTCACCCTCAACAGAAATAGCTAAATATAAATATAACTTTTAGGTTATGAATGTCATTTTTCTTCAGTGAGGGTAGGCAAGAATGTCATTACCACGGCCATCAGCTGTAATTCACACTTTGGTAGTACAGGAAACTTTCGATTTACCGGCACCTAAATAACCGGAAATCTCAGTTAACCGGCAAAATTCAGGAGTAGGTTCAGGTAAGTTTTACTTCATATTGTACTTGCCTTCCTCGATCTGTTGCTGTGCAAGGGTGTGGCTGCAGCTGTTGCTAAGCTACAGAGACGCTTGGAACTTGTGGCCATTGTTCTGAACCTGTTGCTAAGCAACAGGGTTTGTTGCTTTATACGGAGCTCTCATCTCTCCATATCTTTTACTATAGCTTTCGGTTATCCGGAATTTTTGATGAACCGGCACCACGTCGGTCCCGTCGGTGCCGGATAAAAAAAAGTTTCCTGTAGCTACACCATCAGATTTATCCTGTCCTTGAGTAGCAGCTGAAGGAAGCAACCAGCAGGATTTCAATTAGGGTTCAGGTTACTAGGACAATGTACCTCATCATCATCATTAACAAAAGACAAACTTAATATGCATGTTATTACTGTCCACTGCTTGCAAGCTGCATCCAAAGAAAAGGGGAAAAGTCATTCGACAAGGAAAAGAAAATATATACAAGAACTACTACCATTCATAAGGCGGAAATTCAACCTGTGGTTTGCATGGGTTTTTCTTCTAGAACCACTGGCAGTAAACTGTATACAAGAAAGACATTACCACCTTGAACTATTGTGCTTCCTATGAATGCATATTCCAACTGTTGTGCTATTAGGAAATGCACCTTACTAGCCACAAACAAGTAGAAGGGTATTAAAGTTACGTTTTCTATTATAACCAGGTTATTTAATATCTTACATACTCCAGGTATTTTTCTGTATTTTGCTACTATGTAAGAAAATAATTAATATAACTGTTATTCAATTCATGATGCTGCAAACCTTCGGGTCTTTCATCACACTTATCTCCCTTACCATATCATCTATACTGTTCAAAATTTCACACCTCAAAGCCCAAGAACAATACCGACTCAAACAGCAGACAACGAAGAACTCGAGCTGCACAAGATTTAAGAAATATGAACTATAAAGATTTTTTTAAATGACAGTCAATTAAGTCATCAGAAACATGGATACAATCACTGGCTTGTCTCACACAAAGGAAGTCATTTACTATCCTCCACGAACTGCTTGATATAGAAAACTTTGCTGCTTTCATTGGCTTTTCATTCATCCTACGAGGGGAAATATTTTCCACAAAAAAAAATCTTTGCATTTTATTTCTCCAGACTCAGCAACTGTTAAACATGTCTCCATTTTGACAGCTAACATTGGGAGAATGAAATAAATTGGGCAAGGTGCTCAGTTTTTGTAAATGATGGCGCCACAGTGTGTTATATATTGAAACCAATGTGTCTCAACAGCACCCTTCAACTCACACATGACAAAAGCTTCAAATTCTGACAGTTCTTGCAGACCCAAAGAAAGACAAACTGGCTTGAGACAGAAACATGATGGCATTTCATCTCAGGCAGATAAGCTAGGGAGCTTATTAACTTTACCACCTTCCGGACTCAACATCGAGTTCAACAATTTCACATCATAACCATTGCTCCCATTTTTTCAGACAGCAGGTGCTGGCAATGATTCTGCTGTTGCCATTTACAGCTCCTTTAGACCCATCTTTTGTTTCTTCACGTGTCCCCTTATCACCCTCTTTTGCCTCGCACCATCATCCCTTTTGTCATTTAATCTCTCCTGCCTTCCACCGTATCACAGACCTTCCCTTTTGTTCTTTCCCACCCTCCCCCCTTTCCCTGCCTCTGTTGTTGCGTAAAACCTGTTACATTTCCAAGTTCTTCCAGTTCTGATGAAAGGTCATTAACCTGAAACGTTAACTCTGTTTCTCTCTCCACAGATGCTGCCTGACCTGCTGAGTATAACCAGCATTTTCAGGGTTTTTTAAGCTAGGGAGTTGGTTTGCTCCTAGAGCTCTAAGGATTTGATATGCCTCAGCAAAACAGGGATGTGTTTCACTTAATTTCCAAGTAACCAGGAGCAAAGCAAAAGGCAGCAAATCCTCAGTGCACAACACACGTAATGGGTTCCGAGGACCGTTCCTTCGGTTTCAGCAACGGCCTCCTCTATAACATAGTGTGAGGATCGGAATCAAAATCTCGTGGGTCGCATCGTTCAGTCAGTCACAGTTTCATTTGGCTCACGCTCTCAATGCCTGCATCACTAAACTGAAAATTCTTTCCATTTTTGTGAAGGGAAACTTTTGAACTTTCGTGACATTATTATACTTTAAGCTGAAGGATTTGTAGATAGTCAAAATTGGAAAAATAAATCTGAAAATTCCAAAAGCATGTGATTACTTCACTTGTAGCTGCAGGTATTGCAAAAGCAAGAGCACTGGCCAATTATAAATACCATAAAAGCACGGCATTCCACAGTTTACTTTGTCTTTAGAATACAAATTGCACTTGTAGCTTCAGCAAGGTGGAGAGAAGATGCACAAAACAAAACACAACAATACAGTCTCAAGTGTAATGCAATGAGAAGCCTTGTCTGTTTAAAGTCTTTCTATGTACTGTATTATATTTAAATGTATTGTTTCACACAGTACTTTTAAGACAAACAAAAAAGCAATGAGGGTTAGGCAGCATTAAATAGCTAACATAGTAAAAATGGAGCGCCAAATACAAGACCATATTTAACTACAGGTAAATTGCCAACTACTGCACAATTGTCCAAGCGCTATACACAAGTGCAAAATTCAACGCCAGAAAATAGCAAGATACAAGCATCAGAGTTCTTGAGCCAAATCACTTGTGCTGCAACAACTGCAAAAGTAGCAAAGATAACGAGTAAATTATTACTCTTTCACGTTGTTAGTTATTCAGTAGAAAAAGCCAAATGGTATTAAGGTACAAAGGGAAATTAATGACAGGCCGCGAACAAATTTCTTCACTGCACCAGACACAAACCACACTCAAGTCTTTAATGCTCTTCATGCTATTTTCTTACCTCCACTGGAAGGGACTGTAATAGGCTTGAGAACAGGGACTGCAGGACCTATACAGATTTGAAAAGATACCCAAAGCAGCACAGTGCTGAGAAAGTGTGGCGTCTGCATTGCAGGGAACAGTGAGCAAGTGTGGGTTGCTGGCTGAAGTAGGTGACGAGATGCGCTCAATACCACCATTTTCTTCTGAAAGGCAGTTTTCAGAGGGCCAGATTCTAACAAAGTACAGTAGTACAAACAAGAATCAATAATTCAGCAACATTAAAAGGCAATCTGCTCTTAAAAAACATCCCTCTATGATATTCAGCCCAAGTCATTCTGTATTTTAAGCTGGCATTATAAAAAGAGAAGTGAAAATCCAGTTATAATCATGCTCCAAATCCAAGACCAGTGCCATCTAAGGAACCCATAAATAAGAAAATTTAGAATTCAGGAGAGAAGTTTTTCTGTGATGGATTTTCAGGTTTTAAAATTCCAGGTATATGTACCACAGTTGCATGCATCATCATTTTGTGGGTTTACTTAGACCTTAAAAATCTTCTGTCCCACAGGACTTAATTAGAATTGGTAGGAAAAAAATCTTTTATGAGGGGCAAGGCTGGGAGGCTAAGTTCATGTAAGACAGTGTTGTACAATATAGGTTTGGTTACGATGACACCATTTTAGTAGAAAAAGCCTCTCACTTTTGTGTTACACTCTCACAATACATGTCAATTTACTTCACATGCATACATCTACTTAAACATTTACTATCATTCAGTAACCAAGAAAGTAAAGCACTCAACAATCAAAAAAACATTTGCATACTCTGCCTTTCGTCTTACCATTTTACCAACTAACATACAAAAATGTTAAAGTACAATGCAAACACCATTCAAATATGAGTATTGCGATCACATCAATAGATGGTGTCCATTATTCATTCTTTATTTATTGATCAGAAATGTAATTAGCCACATGTGGTTCATGACTAATGTACTGAACAATACCGATCACGGAATCAGGAGGGGTCATTGGCAGCGTCAAAGAAGCAGGCACAGTCGTGTCTTTGGCTTCAGGATAGGAGGGAAAAGATCACAAGATCCTACGTTCGAGTCTAACAAATGTTAAGATAAAAACTACAGGAGCATTTACTGATATAGTCCATCTTTGTCTAAAACAGAGACAGCATAGAGTGTTCATATTGGCTCTTCAGATATGGTGAAATAATCAGAGTCAGGAAATAGACATAACAGTAACATAAAATTCATGATCAGGTGAAGCTACGTTGCCTAATGTTTTGGTGGCTCATGACATAATCAACAACCAAAACACCAGGCAAGGTAGCTTAACCTGATCATAATGAGAAATAGGTTTGTGAAGGGGTGGAAAGTTTCCGGTAAATTTCTGGAAATTTTCCACAGGAAGTTCAGGTTGGGAATTTTGCCCAAAAAAGCACATGCTAGCATAATATTTTTTTTAATGTATTTCTTTCATTTTTTTCCCCACAGGTCCTCTCTAAGATTCCATCTCTGTTAGTAATTTTATTATTAAGGAATTTCTTAATCAATATATGTTTATCTTCTTACTTAGCTTATTTTATTTTAGATGGGTCTTTTTTGTGGGGGTTCAATAAAGTTCAAAATTATAACCTAAATAAAGTTTTGAAAGCCTGTTTTTATTTGTATGGAACAGTATGTCTATTTTGATGACAAAGATAATATAAGGGTCAGAGACAAAAACCATCTGTGTGCAAAAAAACTCAAAATTCCCATAAATTCCCAAAATTTCCAAAAATTCCCATGGAAAGTTACCTCTTAAAAATTCCTGGAATTTTGCAACCCTGATGAGAAACAGTAGTGACTTGAGATGCTGACACCATTTCCACTGGATCAGAGAAGGACAAGAGAAGATATAATGCAAGTTTTTTTTTTAATTGTGAAGGATTTTGATAGAATGAATAGGGAAACATTTCCTCTGGCTGAGGAGTCAATAATGAGGGGTCAATTTACAATTGTCAGAGTCTTGCAAAAATGTCTATCTTGTTGGAGACACGGACAGGTTATTGTTGTATTTATTCTCTCCATGAGATCCACATTGGGAGCAGTGTTGATTAACACCTGACCAGGAAACCTGAATATCAGCAGAGTACTGCATTCAAATTTATTTATGTCCTATCAGAACCAATTTAGGATACACACAGTGTCAACCCACTGCATTACAGATCTGTAGACTCAATGAAACTTGAGGTTGCCCACCTGTTGAGTTCCTGGTGTCAATTTGCAATGTTTGTGCTAACCCATGAGATAGTTACTAAGTGGTACTGGAAAGTTTGGGACAGGTTTCTTGTTCAGAGGTAAGTGCATGCAACAAGGAAACTGGACACAGCAGGAAAAGATATAAAAATGTAATCTTTTTTTTTTTTAAAAAGCACAGCTGATAAACAACATATTGATATCACGTTTCACCTCAACTTCCACAACATGGAATATGTCGGAGGATTGGATTCTGTGAAATATCAAAAAGGAATAAATATCTAAAAAGGTTCCTGTGTTAGCTATGGACGGTGGATATTCTGAGCTTGCAGTTATTGTCCAAACAGGAGGTGAGTGATACACAATGACTGCTATAACAAAAAAAAGGGGTTTTTGCCTCTTAATCACCTACATCCGAGTAATAGCCAATTTGCAGCACTGCACAATCAGACATATATGAGCAGTCACTGATAGGAAGGAGCTTTTTCCACTCGTGTGGTTGAGGCGTTTTGTTAAATATATGCTCATGAAAACAACACAAAAAATCAATATGTATTTTAAAAGGAAAGCAGAGTTAAGTCAGGGGGATCATAACTTTTGTTACCAAATGTCCCAAAGCCACAGACTATCAGCAGTTATGTGCATATGTTGGGACAAAAGAATGCTGGTGTGTTGTGATATTCGGTTGACAAGGCACAACATGTGTTCCTGGATTTGGAGTACTGTGAAACTTGGTATTTAGCATTAAAAAAGGTAATTTATAATGAGGCTTTCTGCTGCATTATTGCACTAAAGCCTAAAATTTACAGCCTGTATAGACCTTTAGTTTGCTGAAAACCAGAAAATCTATTTAAATACAAAGCAAAAATCAGGAAGTGGCAGGTAAGGAGGTCATTTTCCATTCTTCAACTGAATGTGGATAATTCAAGCCCAAGTTAAAACAGTCAGAATGCAATATATTTACAACACAAAAAATGTCTATTTCCATTTATATGCAATAGGTTGAGATGGACATAACATTTTCAAATGCCAGACATGCATTTAATAGGATCAAAAGTGGCAATGACTGGGACTTGATATCAGGGAAGGACATTGCCAGGAATGTTCTTCTATCAGAATTGCAAATAGAGCATCTAGGTTTGACCATCTTCCCATTTATAGAGAAGAACATTAAATTCTTAGCTGATTAAACTACATGTATGTAAACAGACAACTGATTTCAACACCAAGTTACACAGTAGCCAATTTGATTTAACACTATGTAAATCCATGTATGGACGCCCACTTCCCTCTTCGAATCCTTTCCGATGTCATTGAATTCCTGTTGAATACAAGACGCTTTGCTCAGAAGTATATTTTGTCCTAGTTATGGTATGAAATGATGCAACCTTCTTCTCTACAGTTTTCACCATTACTCATGCTGAGCCACACATTGACTCACATAGCCAATGCCTCAGAATTTGTTAACTGTCTATTTTTGAAAGATGACCGCAATGGTTAAAACTGGAATCTCAAAAGGAGGTAAAAGGAAACAATCCTATGTTGTTGCGCATTGAGACTGGCCCCAATTGTTAAGTCCGTGAATGATTGAGACACGGACTAGCAGGAGAGAAACAACAGATCTTTACTGGTGAAAGGCATAAACGAAACTAACCAACAGAGGCTCTCTAGCGCCTTTTATACAGGGGTGGTCACTGCCGGTACTGCAGCCTGAGACCAGTTATTCTCTTAAAGGTACATACACAACAATTCCTCCCCTTTTAGATAAACAGTACATAACATTCATTTAACAACTAATGATAACGAATTACAATCACAATTACTGTTGCTAGATACATTGGTTAAGTTTAAGCAATTATAAGTTCAGTCTTTGAGGAGGCTTCCTGATTCTGTCTGGATAACGCCTCTTTGGAGTATCAGGTTCTTCTGGCAATGTTGAGTCGGAATCAATGTCGTTGTTTGGTTCATCTGCTTCCAATATTACCGGGTCTGCGGTAGCTGCAATTGGAACGTCGATTTGATTACCAGGTGTATCAGATCGTGGTGTGGAGTTGACGTTTTCCAGTGACTCTAGAATCTGGTCAGCATGTCGTCTTACAATGCTCTCCCCAACGTCCACGGTATACATGAGAGGTCCTTGTCGTGTACAAATCGTTCCTGGCTGCCATTTCTCAGTGCGGTAGTCCCGGGCCAAAACTGGTTGACCTATCTTAAAACTCCTGGTCGGCCTTTCCTTCATATTCTGAAACTGCCTGTTCTCCACATCTCTTCGGACGTTTGGCTTAACCAAATCCAAGCGGCATCGTAGTCTTCGATTGAAGAACATCATGGCTGGAGTTTGGTTGGTAACCGCATGTGTCGCATTCCGGTAGGCAAACAAGAAGTTGTCCACCTTGTGTTGTAGGGGTATATCTTCATTACACATTGCCTTGATAGCCTTCTTGAATGTTTGGACAAACCTCTCGGCCAATCCATTAGCGGCTGGATGATATGGGGCAGATGTGTAATGCTTAACACCATTGTTCTTTAAGAACCTCCGGAACTCTTCAGACACAAACTGTGGTCCATTGTCAGAGCAAATCTGTTCAGGCAGCCCATTCCTGGCGAATATGGTTCGTAAGACTGTGATCGTTTTTTCCGTGGTGGTTGAGGACATTTTTATTACCTCTGGCCACTTTGTACATCCGCCGCAATTAAAAACATCGAGTCCATGAAGGGACCAGCAAAATCAATGTGCACCCTTTGCCATGGAGATGAGGGCCACTCCCATGGATGCAGAGGAGCTTGTGGTGGGGCGTTTTGGACCTTCTGGCATCCTGCACAGCTCTTGGTCATCTCTTCGATTTCTCTATCGATTCCCGGCCACCACACAAACGCTCTGGCTAAGCTCTTCATTTTTACCCCACCCAGATGACCCTCATGAAGCTCATTGAGCACTCTATCCGTCAACTTAGGTGGAATTACTACTCTGGATCCACACATCAAGGTTCCTCTGCACACTGACAGCTGTTCTCTTCTCGGCGAGAATGCTGGCAGCAGTGGTTCGCCATGTGCTGGCCATCCCTTCACCATTAAATCATAGACCCATGATAGTGTCGGGTCATTCCGTGTTTCCTTTTCTATGTTTGCATTCGTCACAGGGAGACATTCGACTATGGTCGAGTGGAATAACTCCATTGGATCCACTGCAAGGTCTTCTTCTTCCACCGTCGGCAACGGTAGACGTGACAATCCATCAGCATTTCCATGCTGTTTAGTTCCCCTGTACTCGATGTCATATTGGTGTGCCCCTAAGAGACCATCTCTGCAGCCGTTGTGCTGTCATTATCGGTACGCCCTTCTGAGGGTTGAAAATGGAGACAAGAGGTTGATGATCGGTTAGTAGAGTAAATTTTTGACCGTGCAGATAGTGATTGAACTTCTTCACCCTCCACACTAGGCTGAGGGCCTCTCTGTCAATCTGGGCGTAGTTACGCTCGGCAGAAGTTAACGAGCGTGACGCAAAAGCTATCGGCCTCTCCAAACCATCAAGGAATTTATGTGACAGTACCGCCCCAATGCCGTAGGGAGACGCATCACACGCCAGCCTGATTGGCAGTGCTGGGTTGTAGTGAGCCAATACTTCCTTCGAAGTGATTAAGTCCTTACTCTTCTGAAAAGCACGTTTACAATCATCGCTCCATTTCCATGCTACCCCCGTTCATAGCAGGGCGTTCAGTGGATGCAGAATTGTCGACAAATTCGGCAAAAACTTATGATAGTAATTCACCAACCTGAGGAATGACCTCAGTTGCGACACATTTTCAGGCGCTGGGGCCTTAACAACCGCTTCAATTTTGTCAGGGGACTTATGTAACCCCTCTTCATCAATCACGTGGCCACAATACGATATCTGTTTCTTAAAAAATTCGCACTTGGGGCGGTTGGCTCGCAGCCCATGTTCCCGTAGTCTAGTGAGCACCTGTTCTAGGTTGTTAAGGTGTTCACTGTCATCTTCACCTGTTACAAGGATGTCGTCCAAGTAACACTGAGTCCCCGGAATCCCTTGCAGGACTTGTTCCATCGCTCTTTGCCATATCGCCGGAGCCGATGCTACTCCGAATACCAATCGATGATACTGGTAAAGACCTTTGTGAGTGTTTATCGTGAGATACTTCCTAGAGGACTCTTCAACCTCCATCTGCAAATATGCTTGTGCTAGGTCAATTTTTGTAAAACGCTTCCCTCCAGACAGTGAGGCGAAGATGTCTTCTATCCTTGGAAGAGGATATTGTACTGTGCGAAGGACAGGGTTCACCGTCACCTTGAAATCCCCACAGATGCGAATCTTCCTTGGCTCTCCGGACTTATTGGTTAACGTTTTCTTCATGACAGGAACGATGGGTGTCGCCCACTCGCTCCAGTCGACCTTAGACAACACGCCCGCCTTCCCCAGATTCTCCAGCTCTGCCTCGACGGCTGGGCGAATTGCATATGGTACCGGTCTCGCTTTGAAAAACTTGGGAACTGCATTCTCTCCTATTTTTATCGAGGCGGTTACGCCTTTAAGCGTGCCCAGTTCTTGTTGAAATACCTCTTTGGCGTTAGCTAAGATTGTTGACAATCGTCCAGGAGTGACGTCTTCATCTTTTTTACCGTCCACCGTCATTGCATGAATGGAATGCCAATCTAAGTTTATCTTCCTGATCCATTCCCGTCCCAATAACGGTGGTCCACCATTTGGCAGTATGTAGAGATACAATTTCCGTATTTTCTTGCCATTGTATTCGACAGGCACCCTTATTTTTCCTCTGGGGTATACTTTTTGCCCCGTATACATCGTCAAGACGATGGATGTCTCTCTCAAGGGTATGTGTGAAAATAGCCGCTCATAGTCTCGGCGATTCATGACGGTTAGCGCTGATCCTGTATCCAATTCCATTTTAACTTGGGACCCTGCTATCGTGAGAGTGAGCCAAATGGTTCGGTGATCCTCTTTTGCGATTACATTGTGAAGTTTGAGACAGCTTAATCTCCTGTTCTCGGATTCACTATCGCTCATCTGGTCTTCGGAACTACTGTCCGTCATCTTTTGTACTTTCTTGTACGGTTCCTTAGTAGCCTTTTTGTTGTCGCTGGTCTTCTTCCCAGACCTACAAACTCCTGCAATATGTCCAATCTTCCCGCATTGTCTGCATATTTTGTCTTTGGACCAGCAGTCCTTCTGGTCATGGTTAGTTCTGCCGCAGCGATAACATTTTGCAAATCCCCGTGTCATTTCGTGGGTGCCGTATTCCTGTGGTTTTTGTTGAATTTCTGCAGCTCCCCTGGCTGCTGCTTCATACGATACTGCCACGCTGAAAGCCTTATCTAGCGTCAGCTCTTTTTCTGCGAGTAACTTCTTCTGTGTTCCTTCACTCAGGAGTCCACAGACAAATTTGTCCCGTAGGGTTTCTGCCAGTCCTGCTCCGAACTGGCAGTGCTTTGATAGCTTGCGTAGTTCCGTAAGATACTCAGCATTGCTCTCATCTTTGTGCTGAGTTCTCCTGTGGAATTTAAATCTTTCTGCTATCAACAGCGGTGCAGGGTTTAAGTGCTCCTGTAGAACAGCAACAATTTCGTTAAAACTCTTCGCCTTCGGTTTGGCTGGAGTAATCAGGTCCCGCAATAGGCCGTACGTTCTAGCGCCCATTAAGTTTAACAATATCGATGCCTTTTTCCCCTCCGCTATATCGTTTGCCTCGAAATATACCTCGACTCTTTCCATATACGTGGTCCAGTCCTCTAATGTATTATCAAAAGCAGTGATACAGCCAGTCTTCGGCATCTTGCAAATCTAAAATGGCGCCTCCCGCGCTTTGCCTTCTTCTCCGATTTAACAAAATGGCGCCTCCCGCGCTTTTCCTTCTTCCCCGCTGTTGTTAGCGCTGCTTTCCACGGTTTCTTGCGCGTATTCTTTTTCTTTTATTATTTTCCCGTCGTGGAGCGGACCCTCTGGGACACTTCCCTCCCTCTTCTGAGGTCTGAACGCTGCCCAGCTTCGAAACACCGGCCGCGCCCTGTATGCTCCACCCTCTCTCTCCTTGCTTCCCGACTTGCTGCCCGGCCCCGTTGCAGCCCAGGAAGGATCAGAGCACTACCTGCCACCAGCCCGATTAGCTGGGAAACCACGGACCGAGGAACCCAGCCTGGCTCTGGACAGTCTCTCCTGCAAGTTTTGAAATCGATGATTGACGGTCGACGCCCGTTTCTCGAGTTTCAATGGCCTATTTTTTTTAATTTTTTTTTCTTTCTTCTGGCTCCGACCTTCAACACGTCGTCGGAGCTGCTGCCGAGTTGCAGATAAGTTCGTTTCTAACTCGTCGCCAGTGTTAAGTCCATGAATGATTGAGACACGGACTAGCAGGAGAGAAACAACAGATCTTTACTGGTGAAAGGCATAAACGAAACTAACCAACAGAGGCTCTCTAGCGCCTTTTATACAGGGGTGGTCACTGCCGGTACTGCAGTCTGAGACCAGTTATTCTCTTAAAAGGTACATACACAACACCAATGACCATCAGTAACACAAAATGGGCAATAGCGGATCAGCAGCCCATTTCACACCCTGCCCGATTTTCTTTCCCATTGAAGTCACTTGTCCATTAGCACTACTGCTGAAGTCGAATTTCACTCCCTGAATTTCAGGTTTCCATGATTAACAGGCAAACAAGCCTCCAAAGCTGTTGAAATGAACATACCTTTTAATTTTTAAAATATCATTCCAAGTGTTTGTGGTCACGAGTGCTCTGCATGATGCCATAAGGAATAGTTCTGCCACATTTTACCAATATAATGATGGCAGCAATGCAAATTTCTTGCCCCCACTCTATGGAAACAAATCCACTTAGAGAGCCCATCAACCACCATTAGCTGTCAATTACAAGTACTATACACTTCACATGGCATGACGAGCATTGACCAGTGGTGGCATTTTTTGAACAAGAGAAATGTGTGCAAGGAGATCTAACTGTTCCTTCGATTTGTTGGCGTACGCAGAGGGCTGCAAGCAGATGCTAACTGACACGGGAGAAAACCAAATTAATTTTCTGGCACTAAGCAAATGTGGTGGTATAAAGGCACACATTACGTATAACAGGTGAAACATTTATGCATCAGGGCCTGAAATTTCAGACAATGCATGTTTCAAAATATGTGTTCACACAGTTTTGTTAGTGGGTCGTTAATAGGCATTCCCAGAGTTTTCACTAAACAAGTAATTCTGAGTCCAAGTGTTCTTAAGTCAAGCTCTTAAACATCGTAAATCATACCAAGTGGTCAAGATAGTGGTGTAAAGCTGAAGACCCCCTAAAAGCAGCCTTCTGCCGACATCTGTAAGTGGACTTTCTTTGTTGAAAGTGTTAGAGCTCAATGAGCCAATGCATTAGGTGTTCTCGAGACCCCAAAATCTCTGCCACCACAGAAAACCCCAATCGGAAATTCTGAGCCAATATCACAGACCTATTATTAGGATAGGCAAAAAAAGAGTATGCCACTCAGCTGAACCAAATACCTGTACATGAATAAAGCACTCAGTCACCTATCATCCTATTTAGCAAACTGTACACAAATATGACATCATTGCTGAGCGTCAGCATGATTTTGATCCCCATCGTTACTACAAATAGCCTGGGGCACTGAAAACAGAACATGCATACACACCCAAGAGCAGAAAAATATAGTAGATCAAAATAGGAAAAAGGCATGGAGACTTAGGTGGGTAATGTTAGGAGGATGACATAAGCTTTGTCAAAAAGTTGAGTTTTAAGAAGGTTTTTAAAAGCTTGAAGATAGTGCGGTGAACTGTAAAAAAAAATACTGAAGGAAGACAGAAGGGATAAAGCATCGCTGTAACAGTCACACAGCATGTCATTTGTGACTTTGGCTAGGGCCATTTCGCTGCTGTGAAGGGTGGCCAAAAGCTTGATCAAAGAGACAGGTCTGGAGAAGAGTGTGAGCAGCACAATAATTAAGAGTCTGGAACTTTCACATTTCAACAAAGACATAAAATTCAAATATTCACTGTTAAAACCATTTTGAAATTAGAATTTACCTACATATTTACAATTTAATGCATTAACCATTCTTCCTACTATTCAAAATAACTACCACATATTCAGTTGGAAGCTAGTACTGTCCTACAATAGTGTGTGTGACTGGAAATGCCCCACGGGTAATAAAGTGCTTACACAGCTAGAAAAAAAACCTCACCATTGACTAAAACCTTGACCAAACCCAAACTTTTTCTTAAATTGGTCAATTTTTAACACATTAACAGTCTTGTGAAATTAACTCTGCTTCAGAGAGCACCAAGAGGGAGGAGTGAATGGAGAAACTGTCCTTTGTTCATTTTTTTCTGTTAGTGCTGTTCTCTTCCATGAGTTATATTCCACTTAAATCTGATGAAAGCAAGTTTCCCATAACATCAAGGTCGTAATGTATCTAATTTGCTACCTGACATTTATATGAAATTCCTGTTCCTCTTAAGTCGCAGCGGATGACTGTTATTTGTGCCAAATTCATCCAGTTTACAGTGCGGGGTGAATTTGGCAACAGCACACACTTGATGTTATCATTCTGCCCGTGGTCAGGGGAAGCTTTAAGGACAGCAATGTCCTGCATGTGCAGGCTGACCTACAATTGCTGCTGGTGGTAACCTTTACTGCCAGCAGCACTTTGCGTCAGATGGATCTGTGTTTTCAGATGCACGTACAGTGGTGGCAGATGTGGCAAAGTATAAAGTGATCAAACCCTCACTGTCCCGAGGGTCAGCTAATGCCACTTACGTTTAAAAAAAAAACTCTTAGACCATGTTGAGTTCTACAGGACACTTTTCTCAAAAGTAAATTGTTTAAGGGTAATTTAAATTTAAGCTTTGAATTAATTTTATTATGTGTAAGTTGGAATTCCTGATTAATAAGTTCTTGCCAAAATCCCACTTGTTCTCAACTTCAATACGAATGAGGATTTTCCTCTAGTCCAAAGCCTGTGCTAACTGCAGTTTTACAAGATGCTTTAAACAAATGTAATGACTTTATATCGAGTACAGTGTGCCCCACTCATTATCTTAAGAGGACATAGTCTTGCCAAGTATTAGTATCAACAATAACTTCCACAAGATTGCAAAATGAACAGATTAATTTAATTTGTACCGGTTTTATAAAATTATTATTTGAGCAGCGTGCCAGTCATGTTGGTAATATTCAAAACATTTTCTAAATCCACTTGACACAACACAAAATATTACAAACACTGTACAAAAACAAGAGAGAGTTAAATTTACAGAGTTCTTACTGGATCCGCAAGCGTGGGGCCCCAAGTCTTTCTCGTCTCTTCTTCATTGCTGGATTATATGACACCTTCGCAGCTAGAGAAACTAAGCTGTCCTGGTAATACCATCATAAGACTGACATCACTCAGGGAAATACTGGCAGCTGCTTTTTGTACGATAGGGGCAGTCAGTACGAAGTTAGTTCAACCCTTGCAGACAATCAGCATATTTTACTAACCAGCAGAGCCACCTATTGAATGTCTGGAAAAATCCAACTATCACTTTAAGAGGTTGCCACACTAATTGCAATCGTATTCCTGCCGATCCTAAATGTACTTTTGCACTAACATTTAATACACAGGACCAGCTTCACTAATCCCCTCAACTCATGCAGAGAATCTACCAGTCTACTCACCAACAGCACAACAACTCTAGCTAAAATTAGACAGGAACAGCCGCCTGACTGGCAGTACAAGTTGACTTTTAAACAAACCAATCCAGTCTGCTGTCCAGACAGACAACACACTTTGGGGCGAAGGAGATTGCAGGATCCTATTAACAGTCAGAGACTAAGGGGAGGAGTAAATACAAGGTTCAAGCAGCCAATTGTTGTCACAGCTATGTTAACACCTCTGATATTCTGGCCAAAATGTTCAAGTTTAGCTAATTATTTTCTGTGGATTGTGTATTTAAGCCAAAATATATTACACACTTACTTAAATCTTCTGTTTTCTTTCATATCCTTTACTAAAATAAATTTGTAGGCAAACAAAAGTGTTGGGCCTCAAACTGCTTCATGTTTTTTTTTGAGAATCAGCTATTTAAAACCTGCAACAGTGCGGCTGTACTACATAAAGCATGAACTAAAATACTAACAATTAATTAATAAACACACGCACAGTCTTAGTCCAAGAGGTTAATTAAAGCTTCAAACAATGTCCTATTTATTTATATGAATAATAAAGTGGCATGAATCCACAGGAATCTATTTTGCTCCCCTCAACTCCAGGTCCAAGCCGTGTTTTTGCATAGCTGTCGACATTGGAGTTTGGACCTGAAGCAACACACTGCATGGATGCACAGAATGCAATAATAGGTGGTGGCACTTACTAGAGTGCTGCTGTCCCAGCTCTTGTAAAAGTATGACATGCACTTCTGAGGTGGAACACTATTCAACTGTGGATATGGATCTACATTCTGAAAAGGAGTTCCATTTAATTTAACTTCTTTCATAAGAAGCAATGGGTAAATTGATTCTACTGGTTTAACAGAGCTAACTTAAGTTGAACTTTTCAGGTGTTCTCAATATTTCACGTATTGTTTTCAGGCGACAATAATTATACCCATTTTCTCTCCCAACTTCTCCCCACCCCTGTAAAGTCACTACGCTACACATGAAAGAGTAATACTGTGGACTGCAACCTTTAACCTGAAGATGATGGTATCACAGGGCAGGTTCTGTAGCATTTAAAACTGTTCACTGGTTAATAATCTGTTCAGTACATAAACTATTCACAACCAGTGCCAGTGCATTTAAGGGTGCAGTTACACCGTCACTTTCACATTGTCATGTAAAGATTTTGGCAGCACATCAGTGCAAAGTAGGCAACGTAGCTCTGGAATCAAGTCCCAATCTAAAGTAGAGTGGCATTGACAGCCCTTCAGCAAAAGCCATCTCACACCACTTGGGCTCGAGACCTTCAGGAATCCAACGCAAGTGCCATGTCAAGCCTGGTTTAAAAAGTGCTCGGGCTATCCACTGAACTATCCATAACAGAAAAAGCTGGAAATAATCAGCAGGTCAGGCAGCATCTGTGGAGAGAGAAACAGAGTTAACGTTTCAGGTTGACGATCTTTCCTCAGTTCTGATGAAAGGTCATCGACCTGAAACCTTAACTCTGTTTTTCTCTCTCCACAGATGCTGCCTGACCTGCTGAGTATTTCCAGCATTTTCTGTTTTTATTTCAGATTTCCAGCATCCACAGTATTTTGCTTTTGTATTTGTTATAGCACTGAACTATTCAGATGCTTTATAAACTTCTGTTCAAAGTACTCCCTGATTTATAGAAGAAAATCATAGTCTGAAGAGATTTTTTTTTTGTTTTAGTAAAAACGTCAAGTTCTTACTAGCATGGCAACCATCTGGGTTTTCCCTGCAGCTTGGTCACACTGGTGATGTACTAACAGGACGTGCCCCAGAGCAGATCCACAGTAATGAGTGTGACTTGAATTCTGACAGCGTGCTACTCCAAAGCCTTCCAATGCTACCACACTCAAGACTAGGAAATCTGTATTCCCAACCTGTAGCATAATGTCAGGGTCAGGTGGCTCTGGAGTAGGTCTCAGGTCAATTTGAGGATACACCCGCTTGTGTTTAATATGCAGCTGCTGCGGGATGTCACTGGAACAGCCAGCAAGCAGTAAGAGACACCTGACTTGAAGTCTCCACGTCTGCGATAATATTGTCATTTTTACTAAAATCTCAAAATAGTCTTCTCAGATTACTGCTTTCTTCTAAAAGAAAACTTCCTCCTACACTTTACTTCCCCTTTAAATACTAAAGACAAGTAATGAAATTGATCTTTAGGCCATCATACATATAGCAGGATAGTTAGAAGAAATCAGGTACAAGTGCCTATGATGTTTTTCCAAAGGACATTAACCAATATTGGCATACTTCCTGCAGCTCAAGCCTATCCCATTTGAATCAGTACAAAATAAGAAAATGTAGAGTTAGGTTAAAAGGTTAGAAAGTTCTTTTTGCCAAGTGAAAGTGACCTCTGAAACTGATCGCAGCAAGTATGACAACGCTACAGAAAGGAGCAAGACGAGTTCCTGTAAGAAGGCGACACTTCGAGTTCAATATTCCCTCTAGTTTTTTTTCCCCTGTGCGGGCCCTTTAAATTTGTGCAGTATCTCTTCCAGCGGCAGCAGCTGGTGAGCAGCCTGCACGGGACCTCACGCATCTTGGGGGTGGGAACGTTGCTCGAGTTATATAAAGTAAGTGGGGCTAGCAATGATTAGTCTCATCAGTTACTGCAGTT
This sequence comes from Somniosus microcephalus, assembly GCF_052327205.1. Taxonomy (NCBI): domain Eukaryota; kingdom Metazoa; phylum Chordata; class Chondrichthyes; order Squaliformes; family Somniosidae; genus Somniosus; species Somniosus microcephalus. The sequence continues at coordinate 318,801,359 of NC_140989.1, forward strand.
TTCTGGAGCTTGCTTGATTGTCTTCAGGGGTTGGAGAGGAATTTCCCATAGTTATTTCCTAAAATGGCCCAAGGCTCTTCCTTTACTTTGCCCCTCCCAGGAGATCGCACGATTGGTGGGAGTAGGTTAATGGAGCATGTAGGCTGCACCATGTCTGGATGGGACGGAACAGGCCAGATAGACCAGTCTTTTCTTGCCCCCCTTTTTCATATGTTCATATACTTGACAATGTTGTAAACTGCATTAACACCTGCTTTGCCCCACAAGGAAATCAACAACAACTTGCATTTATATATTGCCTTTAATGCAGCAAAACGTCCCAAGGCACTTCACAAGAACATTACCATAGAAACACAGAAGATAGGAGCAGGAGAAGGCCATTCGGCCCCTCGAGCCTGCTCCGCCCTTTAATGAGATCATGGCTGATCAACCAAATTCAGTACCCTGCCCCTGCTTTCTCCCCATATCCCTTGATCCCTTTAGCCTTAAGAAATATATCTAACTCCTTCTTGAATATATTTAATGAATTGGCCTCTACTGTCTTGTGTGGTAGAGAATTCCACAGGTTCACCACTCTCTGGGTGAAGAAATTCCTCCTCATCTCAGTCCTAAATGGCTTACCCCTTATCCTTAGACTGTGACCCCTGGTTCAGGAACATCCTTCCTGCATCTAGTCTGTCTAGTCCTGTTAGAATTTTATAAGTTTCAATGAGATCCCCTCTCATTCTTCTAAACTCTAGCGAATATAAGCCTAATCGGCCCAATCTCTCCTCATACGTCATTCCTGCCATCCCAGGTATCAGTCTGGTGAATCTTCCCTGCACTCCCTCCATGGCAAGAACATCCTTCCTCAGATAAGGCGACCAAAACTGCACACAATACTCAAGATGTGGTCTCACCAAGGCCCTGTACAACTGCAGCAAGACATCCTTGCTCCTGTACTCGAATCCTCTTGCTATGAAGGTCAACATACCATTTGCCTTCTTAACCGCCTGCTGCACCTGCATGCTTACCTTCAGCGACTGGTGCACAAGGACACCCAGGTCTCGTTGCACTTCCCCTTTTCCCAATCTATTGCCGTTCTGATAATAATCTGTCTTCCTGTTTTTGCCACCGAAGTGGATAACCTCGCATTTATCCACATTATACTGCATTTGTCATGCATCTGCCCAATCACCCAACCTGTCCAAGTCATACTGGAGTTTCTCAGCATCCTCCTCACAGCATACACGCCCACCCAGCTTTGTGTCGTCTGCAAACTTGGAGATATTACATCTAGTTCCCTCGTCTAGATTTTTTATATATATTGTGAATAGCTGGGGTCCTAGCACCGATCCCTGCAGTACCCCACTAATTACTGCTGTTAGAAACTAGGGGTGCCTAAAAATGTATATGGCTACATGAATAATACTGTTTTTAAATGATAAGTTTAGTTTTCCTGGAAAGCTTGCATTAGAATTTGAGACAGTCTTTTTAATCTGTTAGATTAGGTGAAACATAAACATTCCACACAGGGGCCCATAGGATGGCCCTGCCAGGCTAGTTATCTGTTGTTTGTAAGTTAGGGTTTTGACTTCGTTAATGTATCTTTAATTTGGACAGTAAAGGCCCAACCTATGTTTCTTCCATTATTACTAATAACCATATTATAATCTCTACAGATTTGTTAGATGAAGGTGAGATAGCCCAAGCAGCTGCAAGTTGCTATGTATTTTTGAAAGGGAAAAAAAAGTATAAAGCAACAGCTATTGAACACTGAAAGCAGCGCGAAACCATAAGTCATGGGAATGTAAAAGTTCTGAGAGAAAAGTTCACAGCAGAAAAAGGGAGTAAATCATAGACCTTACTTGTGGAGGTCAGAATGGTGAGATAGCGACTGGTCATGTGCGACAGCTCTGACTGGGGCCTTGTACTTGCTGGGTTAAGGAGGGAGAGAGTAAAGAGATAAGATGGATTCCAATGGAGGAACCTTCAAAAAGTAAAAACAAGGATGAAGTAATGAGATCTTTTTTGGGGAGGGCTTTCATCCAAGCACCAAGACAAAGAACTTAAGCTGTCATTGGTTGATGAAGTTTTGGAGGAACCTCTATAGGTTAAATGGTCTTGTCAATAACTTGGCCTCAGGCCCACCCCTAAAAAAATAAAAAGTGACACCCCAAGGGCTTGCACACAGACTGTGGAAGAGAGAGCCGAACAGCTGGTCGAACGCTCTTTTAAGAGTGATCCCATGCTCACCATCGAAGGCCTTAGAGAGAGAGAGAGAGAGAGGCCAGAAGCCAGAGAACTGTTCACGCATGACAGCCATCTGTTTGATCGGGTCCGGTACAAGCTGCTCGTCATGGTCGTATGTTTTTGCTGTATTACTAGTGTGTTATATTCCGTCCTAAACTCTGATTAAACACAATATACCCACCATATTGGTTTGCACTCGATCCTGTTTACCAGAGATACGTGAATCTGTACACTGCCTGCCACTCGGAAAAAGACCTGTTTATTCCAACTCTTTGCTTCCTGTCTGCCAACCAGTTCTCTATCCAAGACAGCACCTTACCCCCAATCCCATGTGCTTTAACTTTGCACGCTAATCTCTTATGCGGGACCTTATCGAAAGCCTTCTGAAAGTCCAAATACACCACATCCACTGGTTCCTCCCTTATCTATTCTACCAGTTACATCCTTAAAAAATTCCAGTAGATTAGTCAACCTTTTGTAAATCCATGTTGACTTTGTCTGATCCTGTTACTGTTTTCCAAGTGCTCTGCTATTACATCTTTTATAATGGGCTCTAGCATTTTCCTCACTACCGATGTCAGGCTTACCGGTCTATAATTCCCCGTTTTCTCTCGACCACCTTTTTTGAATAGTGGGGTAACATTAGCTACCCTCCAATCCATGGGAACTGTTCCAGAGTCTATAGAATGTTGGAAGATGACCAGCAATGCATCTACTATTTCCAGGGTCACTTCCTTAAGTACCCTAGGATGTAGATTATCAGGCCCTGGGGATTTATCGGCCTTCAATCCCGTCAATTTCCCTAACACCATTTCCCTACAAATACTGATTTCATTCAATTCCTCCCTCTCATTAGGCCCTATGTTTCCTGACATCTCTGGGAGGTTATTTGTGTCCTCCTTTGTGAAGACAGAACCAAAGTATGTATTTAATTGGTTAACTGTTACCAAACACAATTTGACTCCAAGCCACACAAGGAGATATTAGAACAGAGCTGGGTCAAAGAGGTAGCTTTGAAGGAGCGTCTTAAAGGAGGAGAGAGGTCGTGAGTCAGAGAAATTTAGGGAGGGAATTCCAGAGCTTCGGGCCTAGGCAGCTGAAGGCACGGCTGCCAATGATGGAGTGATTAGTGTAAGCACTCTCCTCCAGCAGTACATTCCTGCCTGTCCCCTCAGCATCTCCAAGACTAGTTTAATCCTTATCCACCACTCTATTTGGCAGTTCCTTTTTCAGCCATTATACCGCTGCCTTTTTTGAACTTTTCCCCTAAATCCCTGACACCTCACTCCTGGTCTGAAAAAGGTGAGGTGTCAGGGATTTAGGGGAAATTATCTGTGCTTTCAGCTCCACCCTCAATCCATTTTCTGCTTTCTTCCTCCCTTTTTCTCTCCTGCAGTGTCAACACATTCCCCTCACTCATTAAAGTGTGTCTCAACATCAGTGTGTGTGTAAAGAGCACGACAGAAATGGTGTTGTAGTTGTAAGGAAAAGCTAGAAAAGGCAAATCTGCTTTATTTCAAAGTGAGAGTTTCAATTTCCAGGTTTTTAAAAGTAGCTCTCTTTCAAAAGTTTCACAGCAGTTTGCTCAAATGGATCTTGTCCCCCTACCTTTTTCAATAATCTTCCCTGGCAGATGTACGTGACCTATAGGATTAACAATTACCTCAATTTTAATCATCTCCACACCATATTAATCATTGATGGAAGCGATGATAATAGTCTTTGAAACTAGCAGTGTTAAATTCAAGACCAAAATTTCAAACTAAATAACTAATAAATAGAATTAAAATAAGAGAATTGAAGCACCAAAAGAACTAGGCAAATACTGGAACTGTACAATAATCGAACCTAGATGAAATAAGCGATGTCCTTAAGTGATTAATTTACCTTTTTCAGTGTTTTGTCCTGAAGCAGTGAAAGAGCCATGAAAATAAGAGTCTCTGGATAGATAAATTCTGCCTGCTTATGTCCTCTTGTATCCCTGTGTCACTTCAATATGAATCGTGATGTACAAAGCACAAGCTTTTGCATCAGTTTCTCTTGCTGACTCAGTCTGAAAATTTTGAATCAACTTCAGTACTTACAACAAAAGTCCTGGTTTTAGCCTTTGATAAAACAATAAGCAGCCAAACACAACAAAAGCCAACATTCAGAGGTACAGAAGGACCCATTCAACAATTCAAAGCATACAAAAGTAACATTCACTTTTTTTTGCTTACACTTCGACGAAGTACCTGGAGATGTTTTTTCTACATTAAAGGTGCTGTATCAATGTAAGTTGTTGTTGCTCAACATGAATTTACAAGATCGAATCAACAGGAAGAGATAGGCAAGATCCACGTGCTTAAAGAGCTACAGCACCGGTGAAAATAAGTGGCAATTTTTTCTTCAGGAAGGATGAGCTAAATAAGTCATACATCACTTTACAGGAACATGGGAACAGGAGTAGGCCATTTAGCCCCTCAAGCCTTTTCCGCCATTCAATGAGGTCATGGCTGATCTACGACCTAACTCCATATACCCGCCTTTTCCCCAAATCCCTTAATTCCTTTGGTTAACAAAAATCTTATCAATCTCAGATTTAAAATCAACAATTGATCTAGCATTAATTGCCATTTGCAGAAGAGAGTTCCAAACTTCTACCACCCTTTGTGTGTAGAAGTGTTTCCTAATTTCACTCCAGAAAGGTCTGGCTCTAATTTTTAGACTATGCCCCCCAGTCCTAGAATCCCCAACCAGTGGAAATAGCTTTCCTCTATCTACCCTAGCTGTTCCCCTTAATATCTTGAAAACTTCGATCAAATCACCCCTTAATCTTCTAAATTCCAAGGAATACAGCCCTAGTTTGTGTAATCTCTCCTCATAATTTAACACCTGGAGTCCTCGTATCATTCTGGTAAACCTATGCTGCACACCTGCCAAGGACAATATATCTTTCATAAGGTGTGGTGCCCAGAACTGCTCACAGTACTCCAGGTGTGGTCTAACCAGGGCTTTGTATAGCTGCAGCATAACTTCTGCTCCCTTGTATTCTAGTCCTCTAGATATAAAGGCCAGCATTCCATTAGCCTTTTTGATTATTTTCTTTATCTATTCATGACATTTAATGATCTGTGTACCTGGACCCCCAAGTCTCTTTGGACTTCCACTGTTTTAGCCTTTCACCATTTAGAAAGTACCCTGTTCTATCCTTTTTAGGTCCAAAGTGGGTGACCTCACATGTGCCTACATTGAAATCCATTTGCCACTGTTTTTCCCATTCACTTAACCTATCAATATCTCTTTGTAATTTTATGCTTTCATCTACACTTTCATCGGCAAATTTGGATATGTGGCTTTCTATCCCATCATCTAAGTCGTTAATAAATAGTGACTACAGTGACTAGCTGAGGCCCCAACACAGATCCATGCAGGACACCACTAGTCACATCCTGCCAATTAGAAGAGTGCCTGCCCATTATCCCTACTCTCTGTCTCCGGCCGCTCAGCCAATTGCCTAACCACGCTTTGCCTTCAATTCCAGGGGCTTCAATCTTAGTTAACAGTCTCTTACGAGGGACTTTATCAAATGCCTTCTGGAAGGCCATAGAAGTAATATCCATAGACATTCCCTGTCCACTACTTTAGTCACCTCTTCAAAAAATTCAATCGGGTTTGTCAGGCATAACCTACCTTTTACAAATCCATGCTGGCTCTCTCTGATCAGCTGAACATTTTCAGTCACCCTATCCTTAATTATGGACTCTAGTAATTTCTCGACAACAGATGTTAGGCTAACTCGTCTATAATTCTCTGGTTTCCCTCTCTTACCATGCTTAAATAGCAGTGTGACATGTGCAATTTTCCAATCTAAAGGAACAGTTCCTGAATCGAAAGAACTTTGGAAGATTATAGTTAGGGCGTCTGCAATGGGCTCACCTACTTCCTTTAAAACCCTGGGATGGAAACCATCTGGTGCTGGGGATTTGCCACTCTTTAATGCCATTATTTTCTTCATTACTGTTATTTTGCTTTCATTAATTTTGTTGAGTCCTGTTCCTGATCAATATTAATTTCCTTGGGATTTCTGGCATGCTAGCCTCTTCTTCTACTGTAAATACCGACAGTAATTATTCAACATGTCCGCCATTTCCTTATCATTGACAATATCACCGTTATCAGTTTATAAGGGGCCAACATTGCTCATGACCACCCTCTTTTTCCTAATATAATTGTAAAAAAAGTGTTGATTTTGATATCTCTTGCAAGTTTCTTTTCATACTCCCTTTTTGTAACTGTTACTATCTGTTTTGTCACCTTTTGCTGTTTTGTATTTTTCTCATTTGCCAGGATCTGTGCTATTTTTTTGCATTTTTGTATGCCTTTTCTTTGTTTCATGTTGCCCCTTATCTCTTAAGGCATCCATGGCTCTACATTTTTTGGCAAGTAGAGCTCTTGCCCCTTATAAACTGGTTCTGTATCACATTAAATTATTTTTTGAACACCTCCCACTGATCTCGTCATTGTACCCACTAACAGATTTGCCCAGTTTATTGCTGACAGTCTCTGTCTCATCGCATTGAAGTCAGCCTTACCTAAATCTGGAAATTTAGTAGCTGTTTCACGTTTCTCCCTTTCAAACACTATGCTGAACTCGATAATGTTAGAATCGCTATTAGATAAATGTTCACACAATGTTAGGCTGTTGGCTCATTGCTCATTTCTAAATCTAATATGGCATGCCCCCTTGTTGCCTCTAGGACATATTGATGTAGAAAACTATCCCGGGCACACTCAAGAAATGCACTACCTTTTTGACATGTGCTAGTCTGCTTATCCTAATCTATATGCAAGTTAAAATCCTCCATTAAAACCACTCTGCCTAGGTGATTTGCATCACCTGCAAGTAATGCATTTCAACACAGCCTGCGTCATCTGTGTGTAAATTAACAAGTAGAACTAGTCACCTGGGTTTAAAGAAAACACCAGTCCGAAGTCACTGTAATAAAATCCAGGCAACCCATGAGGTTTTGAAAACATACCCAGGATTTACTTTCAAAGTTCTCAGATGGATCATTCTTCATATAAAATATCTAGAAAACACACAAATCCCAAACTAGACTGGCCAGATGGAAACAGTACAAATGCTAACTGTAACCTCTTTTAAAAAAAGTCAATTTCTAGAATTTTCCTGCAAATTTCAAGCATGTTTGGTCAATTCTTAGACAAGCCACTAGATGGAGATGAACACATAGCTGAAACGAACCATTTTTACTGCGAGATAGGGAGCTCAAGAATAACATCACACAGCCCTATCTTTAACATGACCAACAGCCTGTATGTACTGTGCTAATCATTATTGGACAGATAGTGTTCTCAGGGCCCTGTCCACATGCCCAATTTTCCAGACCAAAATCAGTGCAGACCCTCTTCCAAATGCCACTCTCAGCTATCTGCACATGTTCCTGCCGTGATTGATGGCAATGTGCACATTGGACAGGAGTTCTAGCGGGATTGGAAATTCCTGCTCAGTGTACGAACGGAATCCCTATAAGCTTATGAGAAACCCCCAAATAAATAATTAACACGACTAATAAAAATAAATATTGCCATGTTCAAAATTCATTAACAAGTCCCTTTAATTAAGCATTTAAAATAAAGTTAATTTTTTGAAAAATAATTTTAAACATTTTAATCCAAGACAAAATTTACTTAAACTACTTTTAAGTGTTTTTGCATGTTTTAATCATTTTAAAACTTTTCATTCAACATTTCTTTTAACCCTTCATCTTACCAGGCATAAAGGTTTAGTGGGTATTTGCTGGGCAGTAGTTGAACAAATAGCCCAACTCTGCGCCAGCGCAAGTGTTTTTGGGGTGCATGCGGACGATCTGTCAAAGCAAACCTTGACAGATCGCAAATTCCAGGTTTTCACGCGGAACTTGCGGGGCCATTCTGAGGGCTTACGACAGCGTACGCTGTGCGTGTACAGTCATCGGTCCCGCAAAATCCGGGCCACTATTTTATTGTAACCAGCAACCTAGAAGTACCAACTTTACTTTATGATCTGGGCCTACAAACTAGAATGGTTCACTCAGAATGCATAAAAGAGGATCTAATGATACTCAGTCCATATATGATCTTGGAGAAGTGTACAGGTCCCACCTAAAAAAAAATTGTTCAAAACAGGTAGAATCACATTCCACCGATTACTCACAATGGCAACAACATGGCAATAGTTAAGGGGGAAATATATTATATTGGGAAGTATATTATATTGAATTGCACTATCAGGTTAAATGCGATAACTGGAGAGACCTGTATGCTTACGAGCATCTGTTGCCTTTTGCTCCCATATTCTACATTTTACAAATGTTGGACTATGGCAGCCTGCAAACATATTAAGAGCAAATTTTGCGAGTGCATACTCCCACAGCGTGTCAGAAGTGCTCATCAGGAAATCGCAGGCACGTTTCCAATGATTATCCATGTATTCATAAAATGTACCCCTTTGTATAGAACTCCTTCATGAAAATTCAGAACAGAATCATGAATGGGATCGTGAAAATTCAGCACAATAGAATCATGAATGGGGAGCGCTGTCCACAATCCATTCTCTACATTCACAATGGAACTGAAGTTGAACATCATGATGTCACAGGTGGGAGCAGTTTGATGCAAAATATCGCTTCTGATAAGTGTAAAGCATAAAGCGGGACAAAGCAGGGTGATTGAGAGATGCTGTGAGGTTAATATCCTACAAATGTACCGAGTGTACACTAAATGAGAGTTAATTTTTATTTTCTTTTGTTAGCATCCTGGCAGACCTGCGCAACTTTACCCAGTGCACGCTCTCAAGGTTGAATGTGTTATTACTAATGCACAACCTAGAAGCCAATCAGAATGTAATTGCAATAATGCTCTAAGCCAGGAGTTCTCAATCCGGGGGGCGGGGGGGGGGGTCCGTAGCCCCCTGGTGGTCCTCGAGAAGATTTCAGGGGGTCCACCAGTTATTTTGTCTGATCAATAAACAGGGGAGACTACTAATGTTTATGGTATAAACATCAGTAGTCTCCACTGTATATTGAGACGAGTGGAATAGTCTCAGCGATACAAAGACTGTGCATGCGTAGTCAATTCGGGTTCTTACTGTTGTTAGGTTAGACAAGTCCCTTTGAGTGGGCTGAGATAACGCAAGCCTTCCTTTTAACCCCATTGTAATGAAGCCAGTTCGACACACACTGTAATTAACATCGCCACTAGCACAGAGGGAGATCTGCTGACAAGCAGGAAGAAAACTAAATGGTGGAAATGAATAAAATATAAGTTGTTGGTAATATACGACAGGGCCGTCGGCATTTGGAATGCAACAAGATTGTCTAATGTTTTGACTTGGATCCTTCCATTTAGGTATCTGGAAATAAACAAGTTCCTTCTGTAGATACTTTTATGCTGCTTTCTTGCTGACTCCTGACGTATGGTTCTCCTGCAGCTGATCGCAATCCTCAAATTATCTTGCCAGGTACACTCAAGGCCAGTCACCGAGACACTATGGCCAATTATTGGGGAGACCAAGTTTAATTTTTTTTTTTTTTTTTTTTAAATGGTATCCTAGCTACCAGCCTTGGCGGATCCAGCATGTTTACCTTTCAGTTGCTGCCGGCTGCACAAGACCCACATATCAGGAGCTGGGAGCAACTAAAATGGCAAGAAATCAATATAAAAGCAGCTTCTTGGACTGAACCAAGTGCAGAGGGATGGGGGAGTTCAACAGGTAAGAGTCAAAGAGATAAAAACAAGATGATGCATAAAATATACCAATCCCTCAAGAAAAATAGGCTAATGCTTCGGCTGTTGCAACTTCATCAGAATTCAAAGATGAACGAACCACAGGACTAAACACGACAAAATGGCAGGGGAAGGAACAGCAGGGCGGAAATAAAGTCAGCCTGTTGCAGAGGAGCAGTTAATACATTGACCACCAAAACTGTTGTTTGTTTGAATGAGGTAATAAAAAGGCAAAAGAACAAAACGCTGTGAAAATAGTTGAGTAAGGCACAGGGATAATGCACACAAAATGGAGGTGAAGCAAACAGGCGAGAAGAGAGAGAAAATTACCTCAAACTCTGAGCTTTATATTCATGGCCATGTGCTTCTCCAACGGACGGATAGGCCGAGTCTGGGCGCTTGTGTCCTTTGAGGTACCGCCGGCTAGTTGTGAAAGGGTTGGGGAGGAGGTAAGAAGGGGGTTGCCTTTGTCACTAAAGGATTTATGGCGATGAGGTTGTGTGGGTAAAGTTGCTCAGGGCCCTGTTTATTTCTTCAACTCTCACATGTGCCATCAGCCGTCGCCGTTAATGGTGCTGTTAATTTAGTCGCTGACTTTCACCGCCGTGTTGGGGTTTGGTATTGAAATAAGAGGGAAGTTCCATTTCCGAAATGGAGGACGTGGACCTGTAATTTTAGTCCAGTCCGACCGAGTGGGCACAAAATGAGCCTGTAGTGAACACTGCACTTGTTGCTCCTGGTTCATTGCCTGTTAAGCAATTAGTTGATGGGGTGGAGCAGACTTTGGGCAGCAAGTGGGCACATAATGCAAATTTAGGATAAAAACAAAAAGTGTTGGAAATACTCAGGTGAGGCAGCATCTGTGGAGAGAGAAACAGAGTTAACGTTTCAGGTCAATGACCTTTCGTCAGACCTGAAACGTTAACTCTGTTTCTCTCTCCACGGATGCTGCCTGACCTGCTGAGTATTTCCAGCATTTTCTGTTTTTATTTCAGATTTCCAGCATCCACAGTATTTTGCTTATATAAATTTGGGACTTAATAAATTCTTCTTTACACAATGTGTAGTAGAGCTATTAATAACTAATATTTATACAGAAAAAATACTTGTGTTGTATTATAGTGGCACCGCAGAATTTTTATAATACGGGGGGGCACCTCGGAAGTAAAAAAGTTGAGAACCCCTGCTCTAAGCCACTTTTTAAACTGCTAACTATGCACTTACTGATCTTAAACCTGCAAACCTTGGGCAATTCTCCTGTGAAGTCCACATTCCTCAACAGTGCTTTTCGCTGTGATTTATGTTTAGTATTTGGTTGCAACCTTCTGAAAAAAGCTTCATTAAATCCCTAATTGTTTAATAGTTAAAGCACCACCCGTTAAAATACAAAGCCTCTTTTTAAGTCTCATTTTAATTTAAATTTCTCTGTTTGTTCAAGGAACTCTGGATTTTGCTGCACTTCTTGTGGTAATATACCTTGGTCACCTCGTTTGAAAGTTTCCCATTGTTTCCTCACTATTTTACATGCAAATATTTATTTCCAATTTACTTGTGTTAGTTCCCGATCATCTTGCTTAAATGTGCTAAATCTGCTGTAAAAGTGCAACTGTGTGAACACTAGTTGAGGTCATATTCAGCTGTGATGGCAAAATACTCAGCTTACATATGAAGAATAGCAGCTTTGGCAAAGTACCAGAGGGCTCTTTGGAACCTATGTATTTTTATCCCAACAAGGAAAGGAAAAGGAATTTAAAAAAAACTATTCTCTACTGCAGGGGAACTTAGGAAAACATGAAGAATACTGAGTATTCTCACTGAAATTTTTTAGCAGTTGATGAGCAATATCACAGTGTTAGAGAGAATCAGACTAAGCAGCAACACGAAAGAGCTTTAGGAACCTTCTGCCCTAGGGTTGTACTCTCAGATATAACGCTGCTACTTGAAGCTGTGTTCACTTGATTAAACTGTAGTTTCCTATTTCAATGCTTACACTAAGCTTTCACTATGATTGTAATGGTGGGCCGGCACACACAATGACAAGAATACTTCATTGTGACCCAGCAGGCTTCAAGATCTCTGGCTCTTCTGTTGCAATTCAAAAGTAGGTTCACTGTATATGTAGTAATTTAGCTTCAGGTCTGCTCCAGGGAAGCTCAGCGAGTTAACCTTGCAAATGCATCTTTAAGTTCTTATGGCTGCCCTCGTCAGGACATAACATCTTGCGAGGGTCTATAATAATGCGTATACCACAGGTAATTAGACACTTAAATATTGTAGAGCTCTGTGGAACCGTCGAACATATTGGGCCAGAATTTGCGGTAGGTATGATGGCATACTCAGAGTACGCCGTCATATCGCCTTTGAAATGGACTGCAAGTTCGGGATTTCCAGCACATGCACTAAATCCCGAACTTGCGATTTATCAAGTTACAACTGGACAGATCATCCACTCCACCTTGGAAATTCCAATTGCTGGCACGCAGTTGGGCTAATTGCCCACTAATTGCCCAGCAATTGTGTACGAAAATTTTACGGCTAATGCAAACAGGTACAGGGTCTGTTTGCATCAGTGTAAGGGGATACCTCCAAAGTTCCAAAGCATCATTCAGCATGTATTTAGCACACATAAAAGTGAAATTTTGTGTGTGTTTTGTCTACACATTTTAGTGAAATCCTGATGTTGAAGCTTGGTGCTGTCATTCTGCCAGTTTTTTTTGTGGGGCAATCTGAATTCAACTGATACTAAATCCCCAAAAGAATGAAATGTTAAACCTAACTATATATTTATATCTTATTTCCTGACATTAAAGATTTTATAGTTACCGTATGGTGCTGTTGTCATTGACCATGCCCAGTCTGAGTGGATTCAGCGGGTCAGGTGCCAGTCTGCAACCTCCTTTGTCCTCTGTTGCCTTATTCCCTCTTATATCATGTCCAACATAACAATGTAACTTTATTCCCCAGTGTAACAGTTATCATATCCCATTGAACAATTAACTGTAAAAGCCTGATGCTGGTCCCCACATATCTGTCAAGAGGAAACTCGGCTCTTCCACTGATTGGAGCAGCAGGCCCACATGATCCCAGGTACGCTTCCGCACATGCTGCACCCCTGGGATGCGTGGGCCATTATGCTGCTCTCGAGTACGCAGCGTCAAAGAGCAAGATCGCGAAGGAGGGTCCCCATCAGGTAAGTTTGTGTTCTATTCGGATGCCGGTAGCGAACTCCTTAGGTATGTTGCAACCTCAAAATCTGCTCCATTAAATCCAATGGTCTGAGGTTGTCAGTTTTTTTAAGTTTTGTAAAAATCCACGAAGCCATGTTAAAAACACTTAAGCTTATACAACACTGTAAATGCTCTGATCTACGGATGATATCTAGCCTATTTTCAAAAACAACTTTACCTGTATTTGGAAATCACTCAGATTTTATCATTTTAGTAGTTAATTTTCATTCCAGAATATAGTGTGCAACGTGCATATTATTACAACATGCTCTCATCAATCTGCAAAAATGTCGACTCAAAGGTAAGGTTCACTTCTTTCAACCTATCCCCAGGCATCTAATTAGCATTTGGTGCCCTTTTACATTATTCTTCAATAGGAAGCTCAGATTAATTAGCTATATCCAGTAGAGCATGTTTATTTGCACGATTTTCCAGAAGGAATACATTTACTGAAGAAAAACAATTATCTGGTTAATCCAAGAGGAACTATCCGTTCTGATGTTGTGTAAAACTGAATGTGTTTTAGCATTAAGTCTCATGTATTATTGCTCTTCAGGAAACAGGATACTTTGTCCTGGAAACTGTTTTCATAAATCCCTTTCAAAAAAGCACATCACTGAATACCCATAGTAAAGAAATTCAAACCATCCTGCAACATCTATGCTAATCAGTGACTGATGAATATCACAAAGGAAGCCAATATATAATGTATAAAGCCTTCAGTACATAATGCCAAAAATATTCAGAATATGAACTCTGACAGAAAACAAATATGGGTTTATTCGAAAATCTCGAAAAAGAAAAATAACTTTGGATTTCAAATCAAATGGAGTGCAAATGCCAAAGTTCCAGAATAGCTTTCATAATTTGGTTCTTCAGTACAACAACTTGCTATTGCAACTCATTTTTTACTCACGTAACGTATGCAAAATCCAAATTTGGACTGAAGCCAGAGAAACTCATTCTGGTCTGCAATATGGCTTATACTCGTGTTCCAAACTTGCCCATTTTAGTGAGGTGGATTCATATTTGGAGGAGGTCGTAAATTGTTCTGCAATATGTTTTGCTACAGGTGACCCTAAACCTCAGCCTTGCAATGGCCAAAAACAAAATAAACTGGCAAAACAGAAAGTGCACTGTACCACTGTTCGCCCATCACCCCTGTGCTCGCTGACCTACATTGGCTCCTGGTTAAGCAGCACCTCGATTTCAAAATTCTCATCCTTGTTTTCAAATCCCTCCATGTCCTCGCCCCTTCCTATCTCTGTAATGTCCTTCAGCCCCATAACCACCACCCACCCCCACCACCTCCCCCCCCCCCCCAAAAGATATCTGCGCTGCTCTAATTCTGCCCTCTTGAGCATCACTGATTATAATCACTCAATCTTTGGTGGGCGTGCCTTCTGTTGCCTAGGCCCTAAGCTCTGGAATTCCCTGCCTAAACCTCTCTACCTCTCTTTCCTCCTTTAAGATGCTCCTTAAAATCTACCTCTTTGACCAAGCTTTTAGTCACCTGCCCTAGTTTATCCTTGTGTGGATCGGTATCAATTTTTTTTTGTCTTAAAATACTCTTGTGCAGCACCTTAGTAAAACATCCCACGGTGCTGCACAGCCTATGTTAAAGGCACTATATAAATTCTTCTTGTTGGCAGCAATTTAGCTTTGTCGCCAGTGGCACTTTACCGCCAGAGACAGGGAATAAAACTAAGATGGTGCTACCTGCCTCCAGATGCCTCTTTCCTGCTTCACTTGTGTAGTGCATGTCTCTGAAGTTAGCACTAATATAAATGGGATGTCACTTTATTTGCAGCTATGTTTTGGGAGACACGATCAAAATCTTACATTTGACTGGTTTGTATACAAGTGATTCTTTTCCCATCGCATAACAGGAACATTTTGATATTCAAATATTGTTTTACCAAGTGAATTCCAACAGTTTTTCAGGCTTAGAAATAATAACAAGATGCTACCTGGGGAGGAGGGCAAGAGCAAAGGTCAAAACAGTGAGTGCACAAATTTGACTGCAAAAACCAAAAAAAGCTTTAAAAACAGATGGTGTGACAGAGAGCTTTTTCAGCTTTCAGTTCATACCTATTTGTTGGGTAAACAAAAGGTAATCAACCTGAAATGGTATGTTGGCCTTCATAGCGAGAGGATTCGAGTACAGGAGCAAGGATGTCTTGCTGCAGTTGTACAGGGCCTTGGTGAGACCACATCTTGAGTATTGTCTGCAGTTTTGGTCGCCTTATCTGAGGAAGGATGTTCTTGCCATGGAGGGAGTGCAGCGAAGATTCACCAGGCTGATACCTGGGATGGCAGGAATGGAGAGAGATTGGGTCGATTAGGCTTATATTCGCTAGAGTTTAGAAGAATGAGAGGGGATCTCATTGAAACTTATAAAATTCTAACAGGACTAGACACAGGAAGGATGTTCACGATGGCCGGGGAGTCCAGAACCAGGGGTAACAGTCTAAGGATAAGGGGTAAGCCATTTAGGACTGAGATGAGGAGGAATTTCTTCACCCAGAGAGTGGTGAACCTGTGGAATTCTCTACCACAGAAGGCAGTTGAGGCCAACTTATTAAATATATTCAAGAAGGAGTTAGATATATTTCTTAAGGCTAAAGGGGTCAAGGGATATGGGGAGAAAGCAAGGACAGGGTACTGAATTTGGATGATCAGCCATGATCTCATTAAATGGCAGAACAGGCTCAAGGGGCCGAATGACCTACTCCTGCTCCAATCTTCTATGTTTCTATGAAACGTTAACTCAGTTTCTCCCTCCACAGATGATGCCTGACCTGCTGAGTATTTCCAGCATTTTCTCTTTTTATTTCAGATTTCCAGCATCTGCAGTATTTTACATTTGTTAGATCGGCTTAATTACAGAGCAAGTGTGAAACCGTTTATTAGTAAAGTCAGTGACAATTTTTCTTCTTCCCTACATCAGTTAAAAATCTATTTCATTTTTTGATTTTTTTTTTAAGAACCAATTCAATTCCTGATTTATTGTATAAACAATTAGCGCTGGCATTTAGTTCCAAATACTTTTTAAAAAAGATCAGATGTTCTTCAGAAGGTCAAGGAGATACCCAATAGAGCTCTTCAGGATTATACAGGGTTATGTTAAGCTAAATAGTGATCAATTGGTTCCACTGGTTGGAGAGATGATAGTGAGAGAGCACCAGTTTAAGGCAATCACAAAAAGTATTTGAAAATATTTCCTAACAGAGGGTGATAAGAATGTAGAATTCTCAGTCAAAGCTGATGTCAAAGCAGAGTCCAGCAATTATTTTAAAAGGAAATTAGAAAATGCCTGAACAAGAGATTATGGGGACCATGTGAGAGAGTAGGATTACAATACGTGGCTCGTTTGGAGAAAAACAATGGCACAGGCTTGTTTGTTTCTGTAACATTCTATGAGGCTAAGATGTTTCACATTGCTCTATTATACCAAGTTTAAAATAAAGCAAAGCTCTGCGAATCCACTGGAATTTTCCTTTCTTCTGTCATCTCCCCCTCCCACCCTGCCAAAAAAAAATGATCCAATAGAATTGAGTGGTGGTCTGTAAAACAAAGTTCTTCCTGCTCACTGGGCCCAGGAGGATCTGCTGATTAGCATCACGGACTCAGACTTTTCATTCAAAGTGTCAGTTTTAGGACTACTGTAACATTTTTTTTCTGCTTTAAATACAATTATGGAATTTAATCCTGTAGTGGCAGAGTTGCTACAACAGCAATTTCTTCTGCTGTCCGTCAATACTGCTTTAACGTCCCAACCTGTTATAAACCTTCAGAAAAAATGACAGATGGGTTCACTGAATGGTTGTCAGGCCGAACTATTGCAGGCTGTCCTTCAGCAAGAGGTACATGCTGGAAAGAATAAATTACGGGGCTATACAATATTTTAACACAATCCCTCAAACCATTTCTTCTGCACATAATAATCAGAGGGCTACATACACCGACTACCTTTTTACACACAGAATACTGAAAAAAGGCTCCAAGTTTTTGAAATGTGTTCCCCAGCCTATTGTGTATTAATCAGTGGATTACTGGGAGTGTTGGTTAGGCAGCATTCTAATTTAGATAAATGGCAAAGAAATCATCTGAACCCCAACATTAAACAACAGTTTTGAAGTTGCTTCCAAGCTATCAATTCGAAAAGAGTTTTCATTACATGTTTTATTTTGTTTTTGGTCAATTTAGTGCTGGTAACTTTCAGTATGGACACCAACTGTTCACACCGTACAATATAGAAGATAGAATTCACACAAGGATTAACTATTAGGATGCCATCATCGCAGACTTGCAGATTTATTGAGAAACAAACAGGAGTCAGTTATCAAGTGATCCTATATCTATATTAATTAATGTAATTTGATATTCATTTTTGATTGCTCAAACTTTTTTTGAATAAATTAACGAAAACGTCCTTTGTGCAGAAACTATAGGAACTGTGATCAGCATAGTAAGCCGGGCTCGTAACTCGCACTCTGGGGAAAGAGACAATAAAATAGATTTTAAATATTTTAATGGCCCAGACTTTCCTGTCAAAGTAACGGTGAGGCTAATGGCACTCGCTGTTATTTATGCAAAATGATACAGCAACTTCAGGTGAGGGGCAGATGTGCGGTTAAACTCAAAAAGCCAATAGTTGCTGTTCAAGTTCCGCCACTCCACTGTTAGCTTTGTGAAAAAAGCAGCTCGCTGTCTGGCTCACCATTGAAATGCACTGAATGGTGTGAAGTTGCTGTATTTGCGCGGTAGATACAAACTAAACTTGGCACACAAGGTTAAGTCTTGTCATTTCAAATCTAAGTACCATTTTAATGACGTGACAAGTGTTAATTACTGCCAATCAATATCCTGAAAATGAACTATTACAAGCGTCGAGTCTCATTCCTTCAGGTTTTAATTGCTGTTGAAGATTTTAAAAACATAAAATTTTAAATTAAACATTTTTTTTACTTTTCCTTTTTGCCTCTTTTATTCCTCTCTCTTAATCCAATCTTTCTTTCCCTCTCTTTCTTTCTGTACCTGATTTGAGATTGAATTCACCCACTCTAATTTACACCTCCTTCTTAGTCCTTATGGTGTTAATTTCACAATCCTTCAATCTGATTGGTTAAGGAGATACACCGTTGCTTGCCCTATTCACTCAATCCCAGATGCCCGGTTTCCCTTGCTGCGACGTTATCAGCTCGCACTTTTAGCAACTTGCCATGCAAAAAATTTTAAACCAAAAACGTGCAAGGACAGTTCTGTCTAACGGCAGAGGCCATTACATGCCGAGCTACACCAAAATCTGGGCCAATGTCTTGCATCTCTGGTCTGGGCCTGAATCTAGAGGATTAAGGAGTGAAAGTTTCCTGTCTCTGTCTCTGAACATTTTGCAGGAAGAACAGAAGGCTTCCAGGCAGGTCAGACTGCATCAGAGATGTCTTGTGTCCATTCGCCGGTACCTGCTCTACAGAGGTGCGCATACCTTGCTTTGGCCAAGCATAAGCACATGCTCCTATTCCCAAAGGAAGCCAGGACAGGACAGCACACTTGATGGTGCCAAGAAGATATGCGACTGCCCGATGAACTTCAATGCAGAATGCTTCCTTCGAGCACCTCAATCGCAGTCTATCATGCTATTAGTGCCACTGCATGAAAGTAGCCATGCTAGGAAGATCAACAGGCAGCACAGTCTCAATGATTGTACCTGTCAAAATGCTATCATATGTGCAGGTACCGTCACACTCACCTGGCAACATCTATCCTCAGTACTGTCTTCAGAAATTGTAGGTTAGCAGAGAGCCAGATGCAAAATTATACCATCTCCAAGGACACTGTAGCAACCATGCTGCAAATGGCAGTGCCGCAAGACTACCTCTACTTTCTTCCATGCATGTTGCAAAGTCGACCTACGGGGATGCTGTCATGGAATGGTAAGGAGGTTGCAACCACCTTGTGCAGCATCACCTTCACTTCAGTAGCCATCAAACAGAGTTGAATGCAAAGCTGTGCTGTCACTTGCAGACTCAGGCCTGAGTTTCATTTTAGTTCATTTATGACTGTCATGTTTTCACCGACTCCTGCTTGAGCCTTGGCCGAGCCTGTCAATGGGATAAAATGACTTCTATGTCTATCCTAAGTCGGTATATTGTGTTGTCTCTCTATTCTAACACTTTCCTTTAATTGTCAGTGTCCCTTTAAATTTCACCTACCAGCCATTTTCTGCACTCACCAAATGTTCAAATCTACACCCGAAGCTATGCAGTTATGAAATTTGGATGGAAACAGCACAATTGACTTTGGACCAGCATAATATCCGTTTAAAACTATTTGGGTACAAACCTAACTCACATCAGAAAAATCAACCCCTCAGGTAACACAGAATTGCCTCTATAATTTGGAACGATTTGAAGTCACACTCAGACAAGCCACAAGAGTGGCTTAGGTTCCAAATGGAAGTATTCATACTGGTGCAAGAATGATGTTAAAGGAATTTGCTAGGATAAGGAACAATAACTTCCCTATGCTACAGCAGTAAGATTTCAAATTTTCTTTGCGTAGGATGCCAGCAAATATTGGTACACTGCCACAGATTCCCTGTCTTCATTTCTAAAGGAAAATAGTGCTATCATTTCAGAAGATGCTTTTTTATTTGTATACAGCAACAGAAACAATGCTTGTTTGTAAACCAATAAACAGAAATAATTTGGAACGCCGGGTATGTGAGACACTAGACTCACGACACTGTCACCCCAAAAGGATGAAATCTGATGACTGAGTAATGTTTGATCCTGGCATTGGGAGCAACAGTGAAACGGGATTCTCTTCCACACCACTGACATCCCTCACCTTGAAGGGCACAAATTGCACCAAAATTAAATTTCAAGAAAAAACAGCAAGTGGATACTGTATGGATCTTTCAGCTCACTAAGTTACAGATTCCTTTGTTTACATTACAAATACGAAAGTTAAATTTTGACTTTATGTATTTCAGCTAGTGCTCACAAAAGTGGTATAAGCTCGGTTGACACCTAAAATTTTCTAGATAAGAAAAATTCAATATTGTACCTTAACAATCAGATATTTCTGGCTTAATCAAATGATAGATCAATGTGTCACAGTTCGCAGTTTCACCAATGGCCCTGTTGCTTACGCACCACCCAGTGTTGCAATAAGAAATACTGAACTCGAAGGTGCTTGGTTCAATTCACTTTCTGTGTTCAGTTAGATGATCACAGCCAGAGCAGCAGCTGGGGCACTACAGTTGGCCTCGGGCTCTTCGCCTGGGCTAGGATGGGGAAAAGCCTGTCTGTCTCCACAACTGATTATGATCAGTGAGCTGCGGTAGAAACCACACGTGTCAAAATGAGAATATTTTGCGGAGGTAACGAGCAGGGTGGATAAAGGGGAACCAGTAGATGTAGTGTATTTGGATTTCCAAAAGGCATTCGACAAGGTGCCACCTAAAAGGTTACTACATAAGATAAGAGCTCATGGTTTTGGGGGTAATATATTAGATTGGATAGAGGATTGGTTGACTAAAAGAAAACAGAGAGTCGGACTAAATGGGTCATTTTCAGGATGGCAATCTGTAACTAGTGGGGTGCCACAGGGATCAGTGCTGGGACCTCAAATATTTACAATCTATATTAATGACTTGGATGAAGGAAGCGAGTGTATTGTAGCCAAATTTGCAGACAATACAAAGATAGGTGGGAAAGCAGGTTGTGAGGAGGACAGAGAGTCTGCACAGGGATATGGATAGGTTAAGTGAGTGGGCAAGAATTCGGCAGATGGAGTATAATGTGGGAAAATGTGAAGTTATCCACTTTGGTAGGAAGAATAGAAAAGAAAAATATTATTTAAATGGAGAAAGACTACAGAATACAGCAGTAGAGGGATTTGGGTGTCCTCGTACATGAAACACAAAAAGTTAACATGCAGGTGCATCAAGTAATTAGGAAGACAAATGGAATGTAGGCCTTTATTGCAAGGGGGATAGAATACAAAAGTAGAGAAGTCTTGCTACAACTGTACAGGGTGCTGGTGAGACCATACCTAGAGTACTGCGTACAGTTTTGGCCCCCTTATTCAAGGAGGGATATACTTGCTTGGGAGGCAGTTCAGAGAAGGTTCACTAGGTTGATTCCTGGGATGGAAGGGTTGTCTTATGAGGAAAGGTTGGGCCTATACTCATTGGAGTTTAGAAGAATGAAAGGGGATCTTATTGAAACATAACAGATTTTGAGGGGGTTGGACATGGTAGATGCCAAGAGGATGTTTCCCCTCATGGGGGAATCTAGAACGAGGGGGCATCGTCTCAGAATAAGGGGTCACCCATTTAAGATGGAGATAAGGAGTAATTTCTTCTCTCAGAGGGTCGTGAATCTTTGGAATTCATTACCCCAGAGCGCTGTGGAAGCTGAGTCATTGAATATATTCAAGGCTGAGATAGACAGATTTTTGAGCAACGAGGAGTCAAGGGTTATGGGGAGTGGGCAGGAAAGTGGAGTTGAGGCCAAAATTGGATCAGCCATGATCTCATTAAATGACGGAGCAGGATCGAGGGGCCGAATGGTCTGCTCCTGCTCCTATTTCTTATGTTCTTAATACGATATACCTTACCTGTGATGCTCTTCATTGCTGAATAGTCCACCAACACTCAGTGTCTAGACTCACACAAAAATAGCCACTTTTGTAGAGCGTTATGAATTGTTATGGGGAAACTAATGTTTGGCATCAAAGGGAACTTCTTGGAACCAGCTTTAGCATGGAGGGCAGGTGGAAGTTCCACGAGGTCAGAGGAGACAGAGAGACCAAGAATATGGATGGATTTGGAAGGAGTAAAGCTAGTGTGGGAAATGAAAAGGTATCACACTAATTCTGCAGGGAGTGTGGGGGCCGGGGGGAGGGTGAAGTAGAGGGTACTTTACCCTGTAACAAATTGTACTTCACTTGACCCGATAGTGTTTGATGCTCTCCCTGGGGGCCTGAAATGGAAAGTGCTTTAGTTGCATCATTAACAACCCTCACCTTAAATGCAAAATTCACAAAAAAATGTTTAAAACATACATCGACATACCATAGCCACAAGGCTATGGATATAATTAGTGCATACTTACAAACTTCCTTTTCTTGGCAAGCTTAATTCTTTCTGTAAAAGAAAAAAAGAATGCAAATTATTGCAACAAATAATGCTTTCATTCAGCATTCTGTTTCATACAATTTAATTTTAAAAATTGAGAGACCTATAAATTTCAGGTGCTAACCGAGTAGGATCAATAAAATGACAACATTTTGGCATTCTGTGAGCATAAACTTCAACCCTGTCATTTTCTTGGATGACAAATCATGTGTGGTCAGTCAGTAAGGACCAGTAACTCATTGCTGTAGGAATATAGATGGTTAATGATCCATTTTAAAATATAATATAAACCATTTACTTGCAAATCTTGTAGCAGCAAACAAATAGAAAAGAGAAAAGCCATTTAAATTTGTCCAGATGATTGCCTGGGACAATGATTGGAACCTGATCAGACCATTTTATCTCCTCCCTGCTTCAATACCAAACCCATATCACTATCTTCACTGTTGAATTAAGAATACAACAAATTCACGTCTAAGTCTGGTTACTTATCACACTTTCTCCACTCGTCCATGTGCCTTACTTTCTTTTCCAGCAAATAGATGGTTTGGAGTTGCCCCAAAAAGCTACAGCTATGTCTGCAAGTAAGCCCCGATTTACTTCATGGAGCAGGAACCAACTGAGTTTAATCCAACATTGAAAAATAAATTAATTAAATCACGGCAAGAGAAAATTAATTGAAAATGAACAAATGATCTAAATTTACTTTTTAAAAAACATGTCCTATCCTGTTCAAAATGCTTCAAATCTACCATTAAGATTGTTAAATCAATTTGTATTTTCTGGAAAGATGTGTCACGCTGTGGATATTTTTACTGTAGGCAACAACTCACAATAATCCCTTTATAGAAAGTGAGTAATTTTCAGTATTACTGAACAATACCAAAGGAGAGCAAGACTTTGATGTATGCAAAGTAGTCTTGTGTAGGTATTCGGGTTCACCAATGTAGGTGTTGGATGAATTCCTACCAAATAATCGAGTTCGACTCCAGGAGAACAATCAAAGAGTTCTTTAATGCAGGAACAGATGAATTCAAGCAGCTTGCCGAGATCGGTACAGGAGTCATGCAGTAGGTCTTAACCAGACGGGGACGCCACGTGGACTGAGTAGGCAGTCCCGTGGATTACGTGATGACGTCATCGCGTTCTTCCCGCACTTGGGTAGTCACGTGACTTGCGTGATGACGTCATCGCGTTTGCCCGCGCTTGGGACGGTCACGTGATGTGCGACGTGACGTCATCGCGTTAACCCGCGCTCCCAAAGGAGGAAAGCCCCGCACCGGCTACATCGTTACGTTAAAGGGAATTATGTACGGTAAGTATGGGACACTCGTGGTACCGCTACACTTGCACATCACATCAATTCAGAGATGTACCACAAGATGGCAATGAGCACACAGCTATAAATTGAACACCTCTGGATAGAGAGGACAATAGAAGAGCAGCAGGCACAGAAACAATTATTTACATGGATGCAATTTTCATTACTTTTTAATTACTAATAACTAATAATCTTTTAGGTAATGTGCCCTTTCCCATTTTCTGAAACTCAGGAATTGAATAAAAACACACTTTTGGTTCTGAAGATTGCAGAGAATGTGTGTGAAACAAAAGCACAATGTCAATTCATAAGAGTGGCTTGTGCCTAGCCCAAATTTTTTTTAATCAAGGTATTCCAATTTAATGAGAACAGAATGAAACGATAATTTTAATAACGTCCTTCACTAAAAGTACAAAGTTACACAGTAAAATGATGTCCTACCATTTTCCATGCGTGCCAATTTGCATGGATTCAGTTTAGTGCTATGCTATCAATTTTGTGCTGAATGTCAACTAATGTAAAATTCAGCAGCAACTCAGTAGCATTTCTTTGTCAGCTACTGAACAGTACTGCTCAGCGAAAAATACTTGGTTACGTATTAGTGTAAATAACTTGCAAACTTTAGCTTTTAATTAGTAAACATAGACTCTAGAATTTTCTCCGACTTTCTGCCCTGCGCCACTGTATCCCCTCAGGTTTCATGAGG